>NC_056728.1:148984707-148992207 GCF_019279795.1 Protopterus annectens | reverse complement strand
TACTATCTGACCTTTTAGCAATCCCGATCATTAGTGGTGATCCTACTCCAGCACTTCCAGGATTCCAAAAAACAGCCCCTAACAAATGTGACAATGGCCTTAGTGATATTGTGATTGGCCACATTGCATAATGCACTCTTTTTACATTTATTCTGTAATCCAGTCATAATCACTGGGTCAGGTTTGACTGGAAGACTCTCCTTTTTATGAACATGTCAGTTGCCATCCTGAACATTGTTGCCCATCTTTTCCTTCAAATAATTTTCATTGACTTTCTATTTTAGTAAAAGAATAAAAACATTAATTTTGTTTAATAATGAGTATTTTATATTTGTTTGCTTTCATCTTGTTCTTTTTTTCTTATTTATTATTTTTTCCAAGAGACTCAGTAGTTTTGTAATGTTTTTGTTGTTTTCTGGAATGCTGTGTGGCTAGAGAAGGAGAAGGCAACATTTTGCAACTCATTATACTCTCTGGACTGCCAGTACACAATAGTCCTAAAACAGACTTTTGGAAATGTTTGGAAGAGGAAAAGAGAATGGCTGAATGAGCATTTGGTTACCACTAAGTCTACACTAAGTGTACCTTTAGGGTAACCTTTCTGAGCGAAGAGATAGCACAAGTATTGTGGTAGGGATGTTCTTGAATACAGAATGTGTATACTTAATGGTAACCTTTATGAATCCCAGGGAACAACAAGTCAACATCCACCAAAGAGAATATTAATTAGCAAATCTGTAAACGATTTGATTCTAAATAGTCAGCGTTGAGACACCTATGGCATGGTAGTTCATTGTAAGAGTTTTATTTCAAGCATGCAATCATTTATAGACAGTGGAGATGTGATGTGCTGAATCAGATTTCATGAACATTATCAGAAAATTGGAGAAGAAACTACTAAAACACAAATCCCTTATTCTGGACAATCTTTATTGCAATTGTATTAGGAACAAAAGTCTATGCTTGCAAAAAGTCCCTTAGCAGTATTAATAATGATTATGTGCCATGCAAGGAACTCTATGACATTTTGACAGAGTTGGCTGCAATTTAATTTCAAGTTTAAAGAAGTACAGTAATACCTTAATTAAGATTTTAGACAATTGCATTATTGAATTCTACAAACTGATTCTAAGACATGGTGATTGTAACACCATTAAAGCATGAATGAGCAGACATTTGGAATTAACTGTTTCAGAAAATAAAAAAAAATGGAAGGAACATTGGGTGGGATCACCATAACATAACGACATATGACACAGGTAAAAGAGTCACGATATTTTCTTCCAGTCATGAGATTAAAGTCATCAGTAAAATTCAAGCTAGACCTAATGTCAGTAAGGTGGATAAAGAAGTTTTTTGACTCACACCAACTGCACCACAAACAAAGAGAAGATCAGCACATGTGATATAAAGCAGAACTGCTATTAATTATGAATAGAATGATAAAAAATTAAACACTCTAGATAGAGAGTTTGTCCAAATAGGATTAACCAGGACTTCTGTCCAATATGCAACAGATTTAAATAGAGCTATCCAGCCAATCGCAAATCTTTATCATAAATAATTAATTAATTAACACTCAAAAGTGGAACAAAATGTGGCAACATTAGCAAAACATTAACTAATTCAATCTACTGTAATATATGAAAATTTTCAGATTAATTCATTCGAGAATTTGATTTCTATAGATGGATATTATTATTTTTATTAATTTTTGTTATAATACATTGATATATTTATTATTTTTTTGCATTTATAAAACTACCTTCATAGTTAGTCTGGCAACATGGACTTCATGTGAAGTTTGTAGCTAGGTAAGACAAACAAGAAATTGTCCCAAAACATTAATGGCATAATTATGCCATCCAAACCAAATATTCAAATAGCAATCTAGGTACGCATTTTGTAGTTTCTTTTGAATTTAGTAAATTATGTTTTATGTTTTAGAAAAAGGTTCTTTATGGTAAAAGAGGTATCAGTACAAAAAGTATTTCAGAAAAAGAAATATATCTGGTAAATTAAATTTGATGCTGCCCTCCTCAATGATTAAAGAGTTAGTAAGCATTAAAATATTATTAAACTAAAAACTCTGAAATAATAGTCAGTGTGGTTTTCCTGATCTTTTTTTATCTAATAATATTCAATTTGATTTTAATGATGTTGTTGTGTATCACAATATTTTAAACATTTGAGCCTCTGATCAAGTTAATATTCATTAGGAGGTATACCCATTTATGAATTCAGTCTGGTGCTGGTTATTTTTATATCCATCCACAACCCCTTTTAACATTTTTACACATGGGGTCAGGGAGTTACTTCAACATTGACAATCATCTAGTTTCTGTTATTTGTAAAGTCTATGAATAAAACAGAAGAAAGTGCTCATTTTTATTTTTTTCTCAATTTTTTTTTATTTTCAATTAAAATAAAATTTACATAATATTTTTAAATATCATTTTAAACAACTATATACAATATTTACAATAGCCTGACTTTCAATTATATACACCATATGTTATTAAATATAGAATTAACAGATCAGTTATCAGAAATACAATATTGATTATTGCAGAGTGTCCAACAAAGATATAACTTTCTTCCAAGGATTATTTACCAATGGCCTGGGATAGATTCATAGTTCTTTGATTTTTATTTCCATCAATGCAGTTGTCTTCAGTAAAGTGTGGAATTCTTCCAAGGTCGGGGGTGTATTTGAATTCCACCTTCTGGTTACGCATTTCCTAGATATAGCAAGTATTGTCCATAACAAATGCATATTTGTCTTATTCAGGTAGGGACCTTCATTTACATTTAGTATTATCAATATTTTAGATAAGGTAAAGGATTCATTAAATAAAGCTTGTAAACAATGATTGATTCCATTCCAATATGATTTAATTTTATTACATTCATAAAAAGTATAAATCCAGTCTGCTTTATTTGACTTTTCTCAACTCCAGCATAAAACATTTTTAGTACTACTGATCTGTTTAATTCTATCTGGTGTTAAAAATGCTCTATGTAAGTATTTCCAGTTAAATATTTTCCAGTACTGTGTGTTAGAGGTGTAATTAACTGATAGTAAGATGTTAGTTTTAATTTCTTCTGTTAACTACAATGACTGACCTTTTGTTAAGAACTGCCAGTATGATGGTTTGGGAATTGTTTTATATGTTATTAACTCTTTATATAGATTTGAAATGGAATTTTTCTTTTCACAACTATTATATATAAATTTATACAGAAAGCTTATTAGATTTGGGCTATCTTTAAATGAGGAGTTATTAATTAATCTGCATAAATCTTGAGTGTACATTAGAATGCTTTGTAAGGTTAACCAGTCCTGTGTTGGAATATTGTAAGCAGTTTTTATCATATGTATATCTAAAACATTTAATTTATTTACACATTGAAACCAGCATAAGAATCCATTTTGTTCCCAGGAGGTTATTGTTTCCCTATATATTGTGAGGAAAGTTCTTAGGGATGGTAAATGGGGTTAAAAGGTCAAACCAAAGTTTTAGATCTATGTTTGCATTGATAAGTTTCCTAAAGGAATTTATGTAATGATTAATCAGTGTTGTTTTAGAAGGTTTTGTTATATTATATTGTATGCGTATGCATAGTATGTACCAGGGTTTGTTTGATTTGTCTAATATTAAAAAAAAAAATTAACAGATTAAATTCATTTCTTAATATAGCCATTGTTAATTCTTTCCACTTGGCAAAATAATTTGGGTTTATCCAGTCTATTGCAGTTTTAAGCACAGATGCTTTTATATACGTTTCTATTTCTGGGAAGTTCAATCCTCCTGGTTTCCAAGGTCTAATGTGATGAGTTAGAGCTACTCTATTCTTTTTGGGATACCATAAAAATGTTATTAAACATGGGTTTATTTCTTTAAGAATGCATCTTTCAGGAATTAACTGTATTGCTAATGCTACATATAGTATTTTTGGCAATAAGACCATTTTTATTAATTGCAGTCTGTCTTCAAAAGTTAATATAATTTTGTTCCACTTTTCTATATATATATTTATTGTTTCAATAATGATTTTATAATTTATTAATATTGTTTTGTTTATATTTTTGCATAACACTATTCCTAAATAATTTAGTGTAAGTTTTTTTTTTCAATGATGGATTTATCTGTAACTTGTAGCTTTTTTTTCTTATTTAAAAATAGAAATTTTCATTTTTCTCTATTAAAGGGTAGACCTGAAATCTTATACAATTTCACCATTACTTCTTCTAGCTCTCCTAATGACTCTCTGGAGATGGATAGGGTTAATAAAATATCATCAGCAAGAAGCATTATTTTAGATATGTACTGGTCATTGACTTCTATTCCTTTTATTCTTGGATTATTGCGTATTATTTCTTCAAGCATTTCTATAGCCAAAGCAAATAAAATAGGAAAAAGGGGGCATCCTTGTTTAGTACCTTGCATTATATGGATAGATTCTGAGGTGAAAGGACCTAATTTAATGTAGGTTAAGTTATTAATATATATGTTTTTTAGTAATAAGATGAAGGGAGGAGGAAATTCAAATAATGCTAAAGATTTAAATAGATATTCCCAGTTGAGGGAATCAAAGGCTTTTTCTATGTCTAATCTGATTACAAGTGTTTCTCTAGCTTCTTTATTCACATAATCTATAAGAGTAAGTATCTTTTTACTATTATCATGTGTGTGCCTGATATATAAAAATCCAGTTTGATCATTATTAATTGTCTTTGAAAGTGGGATTTTCATTCTGTTAGCTAGGATTGACATGAATATTTTGTAATTATTATTCAGTAATGATATAGATCTGTATGAGGTGCAAAGGTCTGGTGGTTTATTATATTTTAGAATTGGTGTTATGAGAGAATATTTCCATGAGGATGGTATTTTTGCTTCTGACTGGACTTCTAGCAAAGTTTTATGAAAAAGGGACATTACTGCTGAAGGGAAGAGTTTGTAAATTTCCATAATTATACCATCTATCCCTGGAGTTTTGTTAGATTGCCTTTCTTTTATCTTGTCAACAATTTCTTTGTAGGATATAGGTTTTTGTAGGTCTAGTTTTAAGTTTTTATGATTTTTTTATATTGATAAGGTTTGTATCTAATTTTATTTGGTTGGTATCTAAATCTTCTTTTTTGAAGTGTTCCATATAATGGAACCAAAATGCTTCAAGGATGTCTCCTATATCTGATACTTTTTCCCTTTCTTTTCATGATATATACTACTAATGTTAATTGCTTTAGATTGTATTTTAATTCTTGTAGATAAGTTATGTAGATATCTGGGGGAGGTGGCTAATGAGTTTATTTTTAATTTTTCCAAGGCTAGACAAGTTTTGTATGTTAGAATTTCATTATATTTTTTATTTAATTCCTCTATTTCTTTTTTGACTTCTGGACAATTCTGATTTTTTTTTAGATTTTGCTGTCAAGACTCTGGTTTGCAAGTCTAATGATTCAGATTCCCACTCTCTAACTTTGTTTTTGTACCAGCTAAGGGTCTTATTAAATAAATATGCTTTTAATGAGTCCAAACCATGACTCTACTGATTGCTGTTGTAATATTAATTTCAAGAAATAATTGTAGATCTGACAACATCCATGGTCTGAATTCTTTAATTTTCATGATATATGATGGAATTCTAGTTGAGAAGATTAAAGGTTTAAACTCTATTTGGAGCTTCATTATCAGAGAGTCATGATCTGAGAAGGGGCATAGAACTATTGAGAAGTTGAGGATTTTTGTTTGTAAATCTTGAACTACGAATAATTTTTCTATTCTGGTTTGTGTTCCAAATCTATGGTCTTTATGGGAAAATAATAAGGATTTATCATCTTTTACTTTAAAAGCCGCAGTGGTGGTGCTGCGGTAGCATTGTCGCCTCACAATAAGACGCTGTCCGGTTCAATTCTCAGCTAGAGCGTCTTTTGCGTGGAGACATGCGTGAATGGGAGTACCTTCGTTGAAGGTTGTGCGTCAGGGCTGGTAACTCGGCATGTAAAAATCAGCTACCAATCATTAGCGGACTTGAGTTCTGCTGTGGCGACCCCTAATCGGGAAAAGCCGAAAGACACAACAACAACATCTTTTACTTTAAAAATGTCTATTAAATGAAATGAATCAATCCATTTTTTAAGGATTTTGAAACAGTTGCTATGCGAAAAGATTTCTTGGTGGTTTCAGAAGCTTCTAAGGCACAATTAAAGTCTCCTCTCAGTATAAGATTTCCTTTATAATTGTTGGAAATAAAATCTAGGTGTTTTTTAACCGTTCCTGCTCCATTTCCTGGGAACCAATATAGCTTAGCTAAGGTCCATATTCTGTTATTAAATTTAATTATAACAAATGCTAGTAGACCTTCTTTGTCTTCATATTTATAAATAACTTTTGGAGTGATTATGTTTTTCTTCCAGAGATTGGTACTCCTTTTGTCTTTGTTCTATAGGAGGATTGAGCTAAGACTGTATAGTCCTTAGGGTTCCAAATAAAGCTATCATTAGTCTTAAAATGCATTTCCTGGAAAAATACTACTTGTACCTTATTTAGATTTAAATATTTTAGTAAGTTTGATCTTTTATTTGCATTATTTAAGCCATTATTATTTAATGATAAGAATGTTAAATCCATTTCAAGTTATTGTTGGAAGAAACTTTTTGCTTTTTTTTTTTATTTTGATTATAGTAGTTATACCATATTCTCTGATAACATCGGATGTTATTTTTATGTGTGTAAACTTGGGAATGTAATTTAATGTTCTTTCTTCTTTAAATATAAGTAGGGTAAAATTCTGGTCAGGCTTTAAAAAAGTACTTCTATAAAACATTAATTCTAAAGTATCAAATACAAGTAAATATGAATTTCCTATTAAATATGGAATGAAAGTCATTCCTAATCCAATAGATAAAGATAGATCTATTGGATTATCACTCATACCTTTAACCAACAATATCAACTGAGCTCCATATGTTAAATTATTATATGGAGAATTTTCTTAAAAGAGATATGAATTTCTATATTATTCTATTATTGTTCTATAGTATTTTATATATCAGGATGGAATGTTAGTAGTGTAAACAATTATTATGCCGATTTAGAAAATATCCAATATTTAGTTACCTTTAAAAGATCCCAAACATGTCAGATATGTCATTTTGGATAAATTAAATGCAACAGAGGAGCATACACTAAATAAGCCAACAACAAATAGATTATTACTAAAATAATTTGATTAAAAGGACTGTACAGGAGACAATGAGTGATTACCAATGAAATATGAATTTACTGTAGGTGTACTGTCTTCCTTTACTTTCCCACTCTTCAGCTCACCAACTTCAACTTACACTTATGAAAAGAAATGGCTTATCAGTGGTATCCTGACTCTGAGTAGAGGCGCCCTATATTCTAGTGTGCAGTGCTTTTACATATTTATAGATTTACAAAGCAGAGTCTAAGAATGAACTATGATAACCCTGACAATTCCCATCCTGCA
>NC_056728.1:148887207-148979707 GCF_019279795.1 Protopterus annectens | reverse complement strand
TAAGGTGAATATTATAGCAATAACCCACGCCTGGGTGTGGGTAATGCTAAATTTACCCACGGTTGGCATGGTTTGGTCCCAGGCTAAGCCCGAGGACCAAACAAAGCCAACCGTGGGTAATTTAGCATTACCCACACCCAGGCGTGTTATTGCTATTATATATGACATTATTTAAGAAAAGAAACTATTACTTTTCTTAAATAACGGCATAGTATAATGCCTGTTTGCTGCCCTTCCGCAGATGTCTGGCATCCGCGGCAGTTCTGATGTACTGCACGCCTGCGCAGTACATCAGAGCTGTGGGCAAAAGCAACGGAGAAAGCAAGATCTCCGTTGCTTTTTTTTAGTGTCTCTCTATGTTAAATGAGTTTAACATAGCGAGACAGTTTTAAAATAAGCAACGGAGATGTCCGTTGCTAATTTTAAAGCTGTCTCGCTATGTTAAACCCATTTAACATAGCGAGACAGTGTTTTAAAAAATCGAGTTATACTAATGGAAAAAAGTCCGGGCGACCGGACCTTTTTCCATTAGTATAACTCGATTTACAACGGGCACGCTGGCCAATCAGCGTGCACGTTTTGGGGGGATCATGGTATAATGTCTATTATAAACAACAGCAGAGTGCAATCAGCTCGAAAGAACCTTCAATTCTTCTTTTTTGGAAAGTTTAATGACAAAAAACGAACTTCAACATCACTCTTATAGAGTCATTATTCATTAATTCTACCAGCACTTCATTCTCACCCTTCTTTAAATTATTCATATATCTATATTTGTTCTTAACCTGCATATCTCTGATATCTTCTTCTAATATTGTTTCAAGATTCTTTAACTGTGGTAGTAGGGGTGGATTGTAAATACATTTTCTTCTCAACTCCGTCTTGTTACTTCCATTCTCATAACCATTTCTAGATGCTAAAATTCCTAAATTAATTTTTCTTACGAAGAGTTTTGTATCTAGTATAGTGGTGGCTATATCACCCTTACTCCATGGTATAAATTTAACACCTTTGCTAAGTAAATTAAAATGGTCTTTATTTAAAATAAAATTACTATAATTATAAATAGAAAAATCTTTGTAAGTGTATTTAATGTTATCAATCACAATATTATCAACACCAGTTTCATTAGTTATCATGGAGGGGCTGTCTAAAACCTCCCCCTCCCCCTTCTCCCCCCCATGTAAAAATTTCCCCTTCTATTTTGAGGCGTAAATCCTCCATCCAATTCCCTTTCTAATGGGGGGAATTCCTGTTCATAATAACTATTATTCCTATAGCTATTATGTATGGTATCCTGTTTGTTCCATTTTTTACCCCTAATATTGAAGTCCTTTTTAGGGACGGATGGTTTGGGGTAATTGTTACCAGACTCATATTCTAAAATATCTCTATTTAATTTGCCCATCTTCCGTTGTATAACTTCATCACATTTCCCATCAATTTCTTGTCTAATTTTATAATACTTGTTTCTTTCTTCCCTAATACCATGTATTAGATCTTTCTTAATACAATTGTCAAGCTCATCTATTTCTTTGCCCAAACTTTCTTGTTTTCTTTCATTTTCTTCTATTATATGTTTAACTATATCTAATCCACACTGGTTAAAAACTTTTAACAAACTAATATGAAAAACAGATCCTTCTTGCACATTATTCGGATATTTGCATACACGAAGTCCCTTAGGGACAATTTCCTTCTTTAAACATTCTCTCAAGTATGCATTCTCAATATTTATAATTTTAAATTTTGTCATTAGAGTTTTTAATTTATCTATTTTGACAAAATAAGGCTCTCCATCTGTATGCTTCGAGCCAACATTTTTATCAATACTAAACAAAAAGTCTCTCTTTAACCATTCAGACGTTGTAACGCCATTAGTGTTCATAAAAACAGTACCTGTACTTGAACCATCAGAAGTCGGCTTCTTAGGATGAGCTCCAGCTTCTATAAGGTGCTCGCTTCTCCCCTAAGCCCCTTCAGGTTCAGTACCAAAAATAGATGGAGTGTTCATTGGATTGAAATTAGTTCCCTTTCCTTGGAAAAAGTCGCGCTTCATCTTGCCATAAGCTCCCTTTTTCTTTTGTTGTTTTGAGACTGCAACCCTTCGGTTCCATTTTCGTCTCTACATGGTCTCGTTTTGCTTACCAGCAAACTGTGGCAGAGAGGCGTTAACAAATCTATGAGCTCGGTGAGTTGGCCAATCAACTTTCGCGATTGGCCAAGCTCTTCCTGATGACGCTCTGCAAACTTTAAAGTTCTTTCTGCAGCTCAAGCACTAAATAACCAATAAAAAAAAACGTGGAAAGCACTCAAGAAACCAAATAAACAACAACAGAGTGCAATCAGCTCGAAAGAACATTCAATTCTTCTTTTTTGGAAAGTTTAATGACAAAAACCGAACTTCAACATCACTCTTATAGAGTCATTATTCATTAATTCTACCAGCACTTCATTCTCACCCTTCTTTAAATTATTCATATATCTATATTTGTTCTTAACCTGCATATCTCTGATATCTTCTTCTAATATTGTTTCAAGATTCTTAAACTGTGGTAGTAGGGGCGGATTGTAAATAGATTTTCTTCTCAACTCCGTCTTGTTACTTCCATTCTCATAACCATTTCTAGATGCTAAAATTCCTAAATTAATTTTCCTTACGTAGAGTTTTGTATCTAGTATAGTGGTGGCTATATCACCCTTACTCCATGGTATAAATTTAACACCTTTGCTAAGTAAATTAAAATGGTCTTTATTTAAAATAAAGAGGGGGAGGTTTTAGACAGCCCCTCCACAATAACTAATGAAACTGGTGTTGATAATATTGTGATTGATAACATTAAATACACTTACAAAGATTTTTCTATTTATAATTATAGTAATTTTATTTTAAATAAAGACCATTTTAATTTACTTAGCAAAGGTGTTAAATTTATACCATGGAGTAAGGGTGATATAGCCACCACTATACTAGATACAAAACTCTTCGTAAGGAAAATTAATTTAGGAATTTTAGCATCTAGAAATGGTTATGAGAATGGAAGTAACAAGATGGATTTGAGAAGAAAATCTATTTATAATCCGCCCCTATTACCACAGTTAAAGAATTTTGAAACAATATTAGAAGAAGATATCAGAGATATGCAGGTTAAGAACAAATATAGATATATGAATAATTTAAAGAAGGGTGAGAATGAAGTGCTGGTAGAATTAATGAATAATGACTCTATAAGAGTGATGTTGAAGTTCATTTTTTGTCATTAAACTTTCCAAAAAAGAAGAATTGAAGGTTCTTTCGAGCTGATTGTACTCTGCTGTTGTTTATTTGGTTTCTTGAGTGCTTTCCACGTTTTTTTTATTGGTTATTTAGTGCTTGAGCTGCAGAAAGAACTTTAAAGTTTGCAGAGCGTCATGAGCTCCGAGGGACAGGAAGAGCTTGGCCAATCGCAAAAGTTGATTGGCCAACTCACCGAGCTCATAGATTTGTTAACGCCTCTCTGCCACAGTTTGCTGGTAAGCAAAACGAGACCATGTAGAGACGAAAATGGAACCGAAGGGTTGCAGTCTCAAAACAACAAAAGAAAAAGGGAGCTTATGGGCGACGAAGATGAAGCCGGCGACTTTTTCCAAGGAAAGGGAACTAATTTCAATCCAATGAACACTCCATCTATTTTTGGTACTGAACCTGAAGGGGCTGAGGGGAGAAGCGAGCACCTTATAGAAGCTGGAGCTCGTCCTAAGAAGCCGACTTCTGATGGTTCAAGTACAGGTACTGTTTTTATGAACACTAATGGCGTTACAACGTCTGAATGGTTAAAGAGAGACTTTTTGTTTAGTATTGATAAAAATGTTGGCTCGAAGCATACAGATGGAGAGCCTTATTTTGTCAAAATAGATAAATTAAAAACTCTAATGACAAAATTTAAAATTATAAATATTGAGAATGCATACTTGAGAGAATGTTTAAAGAAGGAAATTGTCCCTAAGGGACTTCGTGTATGCAAATATCTGAATAATGTGCAAGAAGGATCTGTTTTTCATATTAGTTTGTTAAAAGTTTTTAACCAGTGTGGATTAGATATAGTTAAACTTATAATAGAAGAAAATGAAAGAAAACAAGAAAGTTTGGGCAAAGAAATAGATGTCCGTTGCTTATTTTAAAACTGTCTCGCTATGTTAAACTCATTTAACATAGCGAAACACTAAAAAAAAGGCAACGGAGATCTTGCTTTCTCCTTTGCTTTTGCCCACAGCTCTGATGTACTGCGCAGGCGCGCAGTACATCAGAACTGCCGCGGATGCCAGACATCTGCGGAAGGGCAGTAAACAGGCATTATACTATGCCATTATTTAAGAAAAGTAATAGTTTCTTTTCTTAAATAATGTCATGGTATAATAGCAATAACCCACTTCTGGGTGTGGGTAATGCTAAATTTACCCACGGTTGGCTTTGTTTGGTCCTCCCCCGGGACCAAACCACGCCAACCATGGGTAAATTTAGCATTACCCACACCCAGGCGTGGGTTATTGCTATAAGAAACCTTTAGCTAAGTAAGCACCTTGCTGGCTGTTATTTCTGAATGGGGAGCAAATGAAAAATTAGGCTGAAGTATGATAACTAAATATGTAGCAAGGTCAATTCAGCTGGGCCATAGATTATGATACTTGTTGCATTTGTAAGATTGTATTTGCTGCACTAGTTATATACGTTTTTATCATACTAATAATAAGATTATTTGACATACACCAAATCCATAATATTTCCACATTATCCTGGAGTGCCTTGGAGATGAACGGTAAGTTTTTTTTCCAATCATCTTTATTAACTTTACACATATAACAAAGGCAATCTTACATTTATATAAATGAAAAACATCCAAAATTATATAACTTTAGTTACAAACACTTTACATCACAGACACCATTGAAACAACTGTAGTTGTAAACATTATACACCACTTATAAACCATCCAGTCATTGTCAGTTAAGCATTATATAGCCCATTCAAATCCTGCAGATTTGATAAGATCAAAGTCATCTCCTTAAAAGAGACAATTTATATTAGAGGTACCCCAATACAGTTCAATGATAAAAATGTGAATAAAAGAGACAACACTGCATCCTGAAAGACTCACAAAGCTATAGAGCTTGTTTCTATTCTGGTATCATGACCCATTACAAAAAAAAATGTTCTAGCTAGTTTTTAAATCATAGATTAATTCATTAATGAAACCACAAGAGGATATTTTTTTCTCCTAGTCTGGAATGTTCTCTGTCTCAAACCCATGTTTTATATCTAGAAGTAGCACAGGTAATCAGCCAAATTGTCATATAATTACAAATTGTGCTGGTGATAGTATCTAGTAGTAAGCATACTGTAATTTGAGCAAAAGTTATGCTTTTCATAGGTCCAGATGTAAGTATTAGGCAATCAGTCTGCAAACCATTGGAAGCATAACCGAAAACCCCTATTCAAAAATTCCATCCAGCATCAAGGAGGGCAAGACAGACACTGTTAGTGGTGCATCAAATAGCAAACTTCCCTATGGTGTAAAAGGTTGTGGGTTCTGTTCTCACACCTGGTAGATGGATTGCTGACACTGCAGTGCAGCATGGGGGGTTGCACTCCTGGGTGTGTTTTCCTTCAGATAAGATGTTAAACTGCTGTCTGCTCTGCTTGAGTTGTTGATGGATGAGGTGGATGTAAAACATGCTCCCCAATGTCTAGTCTAATTTCTCCTATTAGTATGAATACCACCTCAGGTCTCCCCTGAAAAGAGGTTACTAGTCTAGTGAATTAACCTAGTCAATAAAGGATAAATAAATAAAATCTGAAGCTGCCCATTTAATTATCTGGGTTCACCTTGAAGGCATCAATGGTGCTACTCTGCTTGATGGAGTGGAAATTTGTTCCAGAACTGTGAGATATGTTTAATCTTACACACATGGGAGGATGGCCTAATGGTTAAGGCATTTGCCTTACAAACACAAGGTACAGGTTTTGAATCTCACAGGGGATAATTAGCTAGGCTTAAAATGGCTCACAAGGGTAGTTAGCCTAGTACTAATCTAATCTAAAAAAAATCTAAAGTCTCATTTATATGTTAATAAAGGTTTTGTTTCTTTAACTATATTACGTAGCATCTATTCTACTCTAAAACACAGAACATTGATCTTGACCTTTCATGGCTTGAAAGGCTCGACACAGATCCTCACAGAGGAATCTATAAGAGACTGAGTACAGAGAGAAGACTGCCAGTTTGCCCCAATGACTGAGATATTTGAAATCCACTAATCTCTTTAGTTATTAATCTATGAAGTCTCTCAGGTTAAGCGATATGTTTAGATAAATACACGCCAAAAGGTGTATTCTGTTCAATAATGGGTCTGATGAGGTATGAGTGATGGGGAATCAAGACTGATTTGGAGCTAGTGAAGATGCTTCCAGAAATTAGATGAGGCAAGCAAATGGCTATGTGAAATACTGCGGAGACACAATGGTCAAACAGTGAGGAATTGTCAGCAAGAATGCCTAGATAACTTATGACAGTGTCTGAATGGAGCGGGATGTCACCTATCTTGGATGTAAAATGTTTTGTTTGCAAAAATGAGTTATGCCACATTTTTTTATGTTTAAACTGCGATCACTGTCCTTGAACCAAATTGTTAAAACAGTCCAAACTATCTTGGAGCACATGTTCATAAGTTACTATATCATATTTGATAACGCAGTCCAGAATTTGATTGCAAATTATTCCCTCCAGAATTTTAGCCAGTGGACAAAGATTTGAGATGGTTCAAAAATCAGCTGCATTTGAAAGGGATGAGACTTTAGCTTGGAACAATCAGTGCAAGATTAAAGCTATGTGGGATGGACCAGGGTTATAAGTGTAGGTTATAAATATGAGTAAGTGGTACACCAGGAGTATGACCACTGAGCTTTAGGGGTTTGGGCTGGATCATGTGACATTCACACTTATAGATGTAGTTTAGTATGTCTTAAAGACTTTAGCCTCATGATGTAGTGATTTTCTTGAAGAAGAATGGTGAGTAATGCAGATACTTTTGTACAGGAGTGGTAGGAATCACCAGCTAGGCACTGTTGAACTTTGGAGCTGTGACAGTTGGTGGGGAAGTGACATAATCTTTAATATTGCTATGCAGGTTGTTGTTGAGTAATATGGATGTTGATTGTTTAAGAAATTGATTGTTAATGACCTTTTGCAAGAATTCTTTTGCCTGGTGAAGATGCATTTCTTGTATATTCCCAGCATAGTTCTCTTTGAGCGTATTCATTTTAATTTTTACATCTCTTTGTAGCCTCTGGAATTCTAAAAATCAATTATCATAGGTAGGTGTGACTTCTTGTCTTTCCATGCATTGTCTCTATCTATAATATATTTTTTTTTCAAGTCCATAGTAAGCCAATGACTAACCCCACCCTGAAGTTTGATCTTTTTGTGTTAAAATAACTTATCCTAAATGGGGTCAATGCAGATGTGGGGTTTGTGCAGTATTAGAATGAAGTCCAATGTATGGCATGTGGTTCTGTACATCAAAAGTATCAGAGAGGGGCATTCTGGGTGCATACATTTTCTGAAGGTAATTTCTTAACTTTAAGTGATCAGTCAATAATAACAGAACAATGGGTGTTAGAAAGTGCTGTCATTGTGTGAAGGTCATCTGATATGTTTTATCAGAATGAAATCTAATAGGAAGGAATATTTGTTGAGCGGGTTGTGTCTAGTCCATTCTATGGCTAATTGAATAAGATGGTAACTAGAGGTAAACCTAGAAAGGTGATTTTTGCACTGTCTCTACCAATAAATGTTATGGTCACCTAGAATAATAATCTTGTTGTGTGTCACATATTTGGTAAGCTGTTCTAGAATTATGCTAAAAGTATAAATAGAGAAACAGTGTGGTATATAGCTATCTAGTATAAATAGTTTGGTGTGAGATACAAAGAATACCTGCTCCAATAATCAGTTATTGCTTTGTTAATGACAGTCTTGGCCATAAAAGACAATGTTGGATTTAGGTATGTATTTTCCTCTGTAAGGACAATTAATCCTCTACCTTGCCTAGTTTCTGGTCAGTTGAATTTGGCTAGGATGCATTTATGTTGAAAGGTGCAGAATAATATAGAGTCATCTTTAAAGCATATTATTTTGGCATGTTGGGAGCTGTTTCAGAGCTCAAATTGGGACAATTTGTTGTTTAAGGCTGTATGCATTTATTTAGAATATGAATTATTTTAAAATGGAGGGAAGAGGGGTATGTAGTGCCTAGGAAGGGATTAAATTATATGTAGCAGGCTTGAAGAATGGTTAGGTTACAACTATAAGTAGTTTAGGAAATCTTCTTGGCTTTTGATGAGTTCTGCCCATGAAAAGTTAGTGTGTATTTCATGAGTCACTTTCCCTTTGCTAACATTGTAATGAAGAATGCAGCAATTGTAAAGTGGTGTCCCACTGTGGAGTCACAGAAGACATGAGGTGTGTCAGCCAGAAGTACAAAATTTCATAATTATTCCTCTTCCTGCCTCATACCCACCATGACAGAGTACTACTTACTTCTTTATAGAGCCCATTTTAGGTTAAGCAACCTGTTTCTGCATTAATATCATGAATTATGGCACTTCAGAAATCTGGTTGAGATAATACATAAGTACTCAAATATCTCATTTAGCTGGTGTACCAGTTAGGCAAGTTAATGTGTTAACTCATTAACACCTATATGGTGTGAAATGTTGCACCTCTTACAGCCTGCACATTCCAGAACATTTCTGAAAATCAACTTAAAAAAGCATAATATAATCATAGCTTTCCCACTGTTTTCTATTGCAGGACATTGTAGATTAACAGTCTTAGTGTTATTTTATTAATAAATCAATGCCCTTTCTAATTCTGTCTATTATAAACTGGCAAGTCATTTAGCAAAAAAAAGTCAAACCCAAGAAAGCTATGGATGTTAACTGGAAGTATACAAAAATGATGCTATTGGCTTGAATGACTTAGTGATCTTTATGCTGATCCTGAACAGTTTGGTAAGAGTTTTGCATGGACCCTGTATATTACCAAATAATTGAATGTTGAGGTGACTACTAGTGGATAAACTCATGGTATAAGCATGATATTGGTAGTTGGGTGATTAGTATTTATATTATAATGCAAATAGATGATGTTTAGATAGTGTTGGCAATGTACATGCTTTGCTGTAATTAAGCTGGCATAAAATAGGAAAGAAATGGGGAGGGCTGAAGAGAAGGCTATTGAAGTGATAGGGCTCATGAATATAAGTGATATCAGGTGAGTAAATATAGTTTGATTTTCACTGATGGAGAAAACATTAGGATGTGTGTTGATGTAGTGTTTATGAATGGCTGAGAAGAAAAGGGGTGAAGAAAAGCTTGTTCAAAGAAGATGATGTGGAGTGTGTGGGAATGGGGGTAGGGTGAGGGAGTAAAGTAGAAATGAGCATAGCAATACCACAAAGAGTGGGTTAATTTTCCTTCACCTTAGCCAAAAACAGAAAACAACCTACTGAGAAGCTTTTCAGAGAGAGAGAGAGAAAGAGAGAGAGAGGGAGACAAATGCAGTTTGAAAATAAGTATACAAAAAAACACTAAGCCAAATATCATTTGACAATGAAGCATTACAGTGAAGGATAGAGGATGGAGAAAAGACAGCTAGCATAGATGCCATTCAGGAGAACTATACATGAAATATAGGTGAATTTTTTTGAAAACTCATGTGCTTGTATAAATAAAAGTTGTTGCTTTCTTATATGAGGGACAGAATGTCCGGTTATTATATCTAAAGCAATGAGTTCCAATACTTGCTTATGGCTTGTAGACATGATTGCCTTAACCTGAGGTAAGGGTGAGAGTGCTCTGTTGACAAAGAAGGAGAAAGCACTGACTACAACTTAGATGACCTGAGTTGGATAAGCAGCTTGGGTATCTGCAGGGGCAGGAATGGGAAAGGTGAGTAGTGACAGACTTTGACAAATTACCTCTCTTAGGGCTATGGTGTTGGAGCAAATGCCTAGCGCATACAGTTCCATGGTTGAATCCTTGGTGAACACAAGGGGCCCCCAGAAGTGCATCAACTTTAAGGAGGGAATGGCTACCTTCATAGTAGTAGTAGTAGGTTACACACCCCTGCTGACAACCATTGTACACTGAATCCTGAACATGTTGCTGGGTACACATAGAGCGCTTATGCTGTAAAACGTCAAAATTTGAAAAACTCCAGATGGTTACCTCAATGATGGCCTGTTACTCTAATCCACGAGGAACAAATGGGCCAGTAAACTAAGACAGAGTCTAATGATCAGCAGACAGCAGGGGAAAACATTAAAAAAGCTATGTTGGGGTCCTGCAACTAGAGACAAGTTGCATAAGTTTTTAGTATAAAGCATACAATGTCTCTTTCTTCTTTCTAAGACTTTGAGATCCTTTAGTTATTTCACACTTGCAGGCTTTCATGCCTTAAACTTTCTGGGAGTTCTGGTTCTAAAGACAAATTAATGTTGCTTTTTAGACTGTGGGGCCACTAATAAAAGTGTCTATATTTCCTTTGAAATTAGAGTAACAGTAAAGGACTGGACAAGGGCATCAGAAATGCTCTTGTAGAGTGTCATGATGTTGCCATTACAAAATGCAGTATCAGTAGCCATCCAACATAGTTTGTTACATTTTTTGCCACACTGAATGAACTATTTAGTTAAGAAAATGCCACTGAAAAGGTAATCACACCACAGAGAAATCACACATACTTTCCATGCTTGCTAGCAGCATTGGCAGTGCTGTTAAGGTAAAGGAAAAAAGTGGCTAACTTGTCATATGTATGAATGTGCACTGATTTACACTGCAGACTATCAGCTGGCAGCTGGTCCCTTCTTCCAAATGCAGTCTGACTGCAGTGTTTATTTTCACACTGGAGCAAGTCTGTGTCAATTCACTAAAGTGGGGAAATCGGATTGCGATATGCCTACAGTCAAAGTGGCACTTGCATTTTGATTGACCATGTCTCCTGCTAAGAACTTTGATAATCAGTTGTCAACTGAAACTGACTCTGTGAAGCAATATGCTAAGAAATTCATATGTAATTTTAAAGCTGCAGGGGCAAACTTCTGTACGTGTAGCAAGTTAAATGTTTTACTCATTAATTTATTAACTTCACACCTTTTGAATGTGGATACACATGCAATTATAGAAAAGTAAAACTATTGTAAACATTTTCATTAACTTTACGTATTATACATAGGTATTCCCTTTCAATGATTATCATTCACTCCAGCATTACATAAATTGCTCAGTCCCTTCCTTTCCTTAATCTTCACTCCCTATCCTGAACGTTATTCTGCATGCATTTTTCCTCACAAATTCCATTTATGTTATTTGCTTAAGCTTCTTTTTGAGAACATGCTTTGTAAATCAAAAGAAGTAAGACTGTACTTTCTGTGTTTTAAGTAATTTTAACAGAAAAAAGTTTCAAAAGACTCAAAAAGTGGCCAGATATGAGGAGTATAAACAAGCAAAAATAATTTTCATCATAAAAATATTTAAATTTGGAGCTCTGTTTATTATTTTACAGTTTAACAATTAGTTACTAGAAAATTGCTGCATAGACAATGTAAGGAGGAGAGAAAAAATAGCTTAAGAGATGAGCTAGAAGGCTCACAGAGGTACGTGCCAAACTTTAAATTTTCTTTTAAGAAAGTATCCAGGATTACTAAACAGATCAGATGAAGTAAATAAAGTAACTGGCAGTTAAAACAGAAATACTGGTAGACATTAACTAAAGGTATACAAAGGGAAAAAATGTCACTAGAATTTTTTATACAGAGTTTGACTGCCTCTTTCTACAATTGATGACATCTTTATCTAAATGACAAAACCATGACACAACACTTAGAACTAGAAGAAGTAACAGAATGAAAGCTCATTTTCTCCACATGGTTGTCATCAAGCCCTGAGATTCACAAAGATTATCACCATCAGTGCTAATTGGGCAGATCTGAACTACTCACTAGTGTGACAGGGATAATGAGCTACTCATAACAGCTCATTATTATATCATTACCCTGTCCTTAAATCAGACAATCTGCTGTTAGATCTAACTGTACACATCCACACAGACACAGACACAGGTACACAGACACACAGACACAGGTGTATATATATGCACACACACACACACACACACACACACACACACACACACACACACACACACACACACACACACACACACAGATATATATCTGCATATATATCTATAGCTATCTATATATATATATATATATATATATATATATATATATATATATATATGTGTATGTATAAATAGACAAGTATACAACGACTACACATTACTCTTCAAAAATGAACACACTTATTGGACAGCCCAACCAGTGTGCCTGTTGTAAACTGAGTATATACCAAGAGAAAAAAGTCATTGATTGGCCATATTTTCTAATGGTATATGTTGAATGGCAGAGCAACATACGAGAAAAATCAGGTATAAAAACAGCAGCCAGGGAATATAAATTCTATGTGCATGTGCAGTATATCAGTAAACAAGGAAAAATGTGGAGGAACATTACAGCACTATTATATAAAGACATTATTTAAGAAAGTTAAGCAATTCTATAATAGCAGTAATTCACTCCTGTCAGTGATCCTGTCACTCCTGTCCTATCAGGATATACCCATGGTTTGCTTTGTTTGATATGCTGGACTTTGCCCTCATGATCAAAATACACCAGCCATGGGTAATTCCTGATACACTCACTCCTAGTCATGGATTACTGCTTAAATATCTTTGTGTGTGTATGTGTGTGTGTGTGTGTGTGTGTGTGTGTGTGTGTGTGTGTGTGTGTGTGTGTGTGTGTGTGTGTGTGTGTATATATATATATATATATATAAATATATATATATATAAATATATATATATATATATATATATATATATATATATATATATATATATATATATATATATATATATATATAGCTATATCTAATTCATATCTAGTCTCTCTCTCTCTGTATATATATATATATATATATATATATATATATATATATATATATATATATATGGGTCTACTTTTTTACATAGAAATTACACTTTTACGAATCAGAAAAATGTGAGCACACTTGTACGATAGCAGACTTCACTGAAAATGCACTTGTATGAACTTCATTTAATCGAAAAACATACAGCAAATATGGAACCCCTCACCTGACTGCTTCCAAAGTAACCAACATGTATAGTTTATATCTTCCATTGTGATTAGTGGTAAGAATCTAGTGAACACTTCCCTACACCATTCAGTAAATAAAGCCATTAAAAAGTAAACATTACTATAATTTTTACTTTTTTAACAAGTGTGAAATAGCCAACACAAATTCAATATTACTGTAATCTTCTTTATGTTCAAATATAGTTTGAAACTGAGATTGCTGTTTTACAAATGTTTATTTCTTAGGCGAAGGAAGGCAAGCAGTTGACATACGCAAACAAATTTCATCCACTCTGTTCTGTTCTCTGCAAATAGCACTCATTACATGTTATATATATATATATATATATATATATATATATATATATATATATATATATATATATATATCAGACACATGCTTTCCAGCTAAACACTTGAAACACCTATGCCAAGCCTCCACACTGTTTTGAGGTCTTGGCAAGAAAAGGTCATTCAATACTGAAATATTCCAAAATGAGACTGGAAAAAGTGAAGGAAATCTAACCTGTGTAGTGGATCATGTACAAAAGCTTTCTGGTTTACCAAGAACATACCACTCAGTAAAGTAATGCAACAGTTCTTTATCTTCTGTAGGAAACTTTCTTTTGAACTCATGAAATGTTGAAACCACTTCTATCTCTGGTAAAAAAGCCACTGCAGCCAATCTCTTTACTGCAAGTTGAAATGTTATACTGGATTTGTATAAACCACCCAGTCCTAGGCTTTGTACCTTCTTCCATAAGTTCCGCCCAAAATGAAAAAAGCAACCCTTAGACGTTACTTTATTCATATTCATTCTGATGCTCTTTAAAGTGGCTATTTCAAAGTCACACAAAATGTAAAACACTTTACACTCAAGGCCTTCACTACACATTAGAGCAAACTATTTCACAGAAAGTTATAGGATTTTAAAGACTTTTTTGCCATTAAACAGTATATTAATGGCACACTCTTGCTGTATGCTGCACTTAAACGAGTGAATAGTTTACAGCTGCTGCCAATCACTACCCTTCACAAAGTACGTACCATTCATTAACCAGATTGTAGAAGATGACAAATCACATACATTTTGTTTAGTAGTACACAATACGACTACGTTTTCTCTACTAGAGTCAGACATAGTTTTTTGTATAAAGAATACACATTTTAATGGAAAGTCATGGACTTTAATATCCAATAATGTCAACTTACTTCCTGCCTGCCTTCCACTTACTTTCAGTCATGCCCTCCTGACTTGCTGCAGCATTGATCTTCTACTAGGCATAGCGGGAGCATAATCTAAAGAACCAGATGCAAATGCATCATCTACTATTACACAAGCTGGATGTCTAGACATTGTTGCTCTCTGTTTTAGAATATTACATACAGCGTACCTTTCTATATCACACAGATCTCCCATGTGATTATGCGAAACAGACTTAACTCTTCTCCTGTAGTTATGCAAGCTGTAATTGCTCTTCCTTTACATTTCTGTGTGATTTGAAATTTGCAACATGAGTATTTTTGAGTCTTTGCACACTTTTCAAGGTAGTAAGTGAATCCTTCAATAATGAGCAACTCTTTTCCTCTTTGCAATTTTGCTGTTTGGTACACTGCACTTAGCATTCTGGGTTGATGTGATACCATATTCACCATTGTGTTTGCAATATGAAGTACGCAGATAGTGTCAGACTTCCCATATTTAACTAATTAGTGATATTGACTTACTATGTGCTAATCTAGTTGATTTATAATTCGTACAAATGCATTTTCAGTGAAGAGTGCTATCGTACAAGTGTGCTTGCATTTTTCTGATTCATACAAGTGTAATTTCGATCCAAAAAAGTAGACCCATATATATATATATATATATATATATATATATATATATATATATTTATTTATATATAGAAACACACACACACACACACACACACACACACACACACACACACACACACACACACACGCACACACAAACGCACACACCCACCAACATATGGACAGCTCTGCAGTAGTTAGTGTCAGTTGCTTTAACAGTCCTGATACCTCCATTGAAGTGAATGGGTGTACACTGTCAAAAGATGGTGTACATTTTTGCCATCTCACACTCCAAGCAGAGCAGAAGAGCTATTCTCTGAATCTCTCTACCATGATTTTCAGATGCTGGTAATGGTTACTTAGCATTAACTTTGCCTCTGGGCTGCCACATTTGCATGCAGCTATGCCAGTGAGACCACTGTCTGCACTACAGGCCAGTCTTTTGTAGCCTTGCAGTAACACAGTAGTTTCCAAATCACCCAGGCTTAAGATACTGGGAGAAACTGCAAAAGATTGTGATAAGTCTTCCTAATTCTCAGGCAAGGTATGTAACATAGACCAAACTTTGTTAGAATGAAAACCACCGCAAACAAAATATGAAGAAAAACCACAAACTGCAAGCCAGCAACTCCTCAGAAGGAATTTATTTGAAAAACCAAGATGAAATAAAATTCTCTAGCGCCTCGGCCAACAGCCTTTAACAGAGTACACTTTTTTTAAAAAATCACTCAACTATATATAGCAGTTTATAAATTGATTAATAACATAATTGATTAATTACACTCAATATACAGTTTTTAAACCAAATATTTTTTAAAAAGACACATACCTATATACATAGTTCCTCACAACTTCACCAGAAGCTATTTACATAATTACACAAAACTTCTCCAGAAGCATTCTTGATTAAGTCCCCTAGGGGACATAGTATTAAATTTCAATATCAAAAACGCTTCTTTTTTTCTTAATATATGTTTCACTTGTTCATCATTCATAAATTTGTTGCAAACTACTTTTTCCAGAATTGTCGTTTCAAAACCATCCAGACTACCATTATGTATTTCATTAAAATGTGTGGCTATAGGACTAGTTATTTTATTATTCCTCACATCCCTTATGTGTTCCTTTATTCTACAAGAAAATTGTCTTTTTGTTTCACCTATATAAAATTTATTACATGTGCATTTGATAGCATATATAACTCTCTCACTTTTACATGAGAAGCATTCATTTGTTTCAAAATTTTTGTTATTAATTTTATCAAAACGTACAGTAACATATCTACAAATTGTACACTTTCCACATACTGCTGTACCTTTTTCTTTTATTCTATCTATTATCTCTACTTTTGGCCTATTAAACCTACTATGCACAATAAAATCCTTAATGTTTCTGCCCCTATTAAAAGAAAATGACAATTTCTTATTTTGTAAACAATCTACCTCTTTTTTAGAAATATTCCAACTAGATTTAATAATATCAATGATTTCATCTGATATTAATGAGTGCGTAGTAATAAAATAAACATCCCTTTCATGTTCCTTTATATTTTTCTTCTTATAATATGTAACACCATATTTTCCATTGCTACTGTCCCATACTTTGTTCAAACTTTCTTTAAGATTCACTTCATCATAGCCCCTTTCTTTAAACCTATGAAAACTATCTAATAATTCTATATTTCTATCACTCAACTCACTGCATAATCTTTTTATTCTATTAAACTCAGTATATGGAATAGATTTCATAGTATGTAAGGGATGAAAACTCTCTCCATGCAGTATATTATTACTTTCTGGAAATTTCCTATGTATTTTCGATATAACCTTATGTTGGTAACTATCTCCTATTAATTCCACATCCAGAAAGTTAACCTTATTACCTTTCTGTAATCCATCAAATTTTATTCCCATACTATTCACTTGAATTTGATCTATAAATTGTTCAACTAACTCACTGCCCCCTTTGCAAATAAAGATGAGATCATCTATATATCTGTAATAATTAATTACATATTTGCAAAAAAACTCATTATTGTAAATATGGCAGTGTTCAAACAGGCCCATAAATATATTAGCATAACAGGGGGCAAACGGAGCCCCCATAGCTGTTCCCTGTTTTTGCCTGTATAATTGCCCATCAAACTCAAATATATTATTCTGTAAACACATCATAAGTAATTCTACTATGTATTCCACCAAGGGGCTATCTCCCAAGAAATGTCTTATTGCTCTAACACCATCCATATGTTTAATACTTGTGTAAAGACTCACAACATCAATTACTATGAAAAACATCTCTTTATGCCATTTAATTTGCTTCACTACTGACAAAAATTCAAAAACATCCTTAACATATGAGGGTAACTTTTTAACTATTGGCATAAAGAATTCATGTAACAGGCAAGAGATGTTAGTCAAAAAACTTCCACTGGCCGACACAATCGGCCGACCAGGTGGATTTACCAAATCTTTGTGAATCTTTGGAAGACAGTAAAAACATGGCATTCTCGGATTATTAATACCAAACTTATCCTTCACATCTTTACCTGAAAAATAATGTAATCTTTTACCCTTTTCTACTAATGCAATATACATAGCTTGAGCTTCCTCATATTCTATCATATTTATACATTGATACACTGTTTTGTCATTTAAGTGTTTATAACACATTGCTAGATATTGCGTATAGTTCATAAGAACCAACTTCCCACCTTTATCAGATGGTTTAAATACCATTTGTGTATTTTTGCTTAAATCATTTAAGCCCTGCCACTCATTTTTAGTCAAATTATATTTTACATCTTTCTTCTTTAAACTAATAAATTTATCATAAGCTATTTGTATATTCACATTCAAAACTTTATCTAAACTTAGTATGGTTTCATTATAACAATAAGGAACAAAACCACTCTTCCCTTTTATATTGTCTGTGTTTAACTTGCAATATGCATTATTACAAACAATTTCATCTTCTTCCAAGGAACAACATGAATAAAAACTATCATTTGAACTATTACTAAGTTCATCAATACCACAGTTTTCATTGTTATTCACTTTTTCCACAGAAAAATAATGCATTAACTTTAACTTCCGTATAAAACGGAAGATATCACTTTTTAATTCATGTAATCTCGGGAACACAGTAGGTATGTATTTTAACCCTTTAGTTAACACAGACAACTGAGCTTCCGAGAGCTCAAAACCTGATAAATTAACTACATACTCACATACAGGTAAACCATTTACATTTTTAGTCCCATTTGCCTCTTTTACTTGTCCGTTGAAACGTACGCTGTTCTGGATAATAGCCTTGTGCTGGCCCATTCCAGCTACGTTTTCTACCTCTATAGCCTCCCCGAAATGAATTCATATATGTGTTGTTCCCCACCAGTGGAAGGTATGGAAAATCCTCATCTGTTTCTACTTCCGTAGCTGAAGTCACACTTTCGCCAGAAGTAAACGCTCTTGCTGCCATATTCTGCCCTGACTTCTTCTGTTGTTCAAACTGCACGTGTTGTTTACGTCCCTTAGGATTGGTAGCCACCAGGAACGCCCTCTTATTGTCGTAGTCGCGTATATCGCGAACCAATTTGTTTTTCTTTCTGTCAATCAATTCTTTCTCGTAGTTGACAAGCTGTTCATTGGTTTTAACCAAAAAGGATTGAAGTTCCTCATGTGAAATCAAGTTAGTGATATCTTTACATAACCCTTTGATCTCCTCTCTAAGTTTCTGTCTCTTAAAGAGATCTCGCTCAACTAAGATACGGACCCACTCCAAGCTACAGTTATGAGCAGCCGCAATCCACCTTTCACAAAACCCCCGCTCTTCAGAGACAGTTAAGTCAAAAGGTGTAGAGGGGTTTTTGATAGCTCTAAGTCCTCGAGGAGTGATTTCTAACTCCTCATATCTCTGCATACTTTGCGAGTTCAAAAATGTAGCAGTTTCTCTAAATAACAACTTCTCC
Source organism: Protopterus annectens (assembly GCF_019279795.1). Classification (NCBI taxonomy): domain Eukaryota; kingdom Metazoa; phylum Chordata; order Ceratodontiformes; family Protopteridae; genus Protopterus; species Protopterus annectens. The sequence continues at coordinate 148,960,662 of NC_056728.1, read as the reverse complement.
ATCCGTGACAACATGTCTGTGATCTCAGGGTTATGAAAAGTGTTAACTTTTTTACCAATTATGGAAAAAGGATTTTGGTTCCATAACTTCCTGTCCTTAGTCCATTTATTAAGCACCCCATTATCTCTTTCTTTGATAACACCTCCTTCATTGCGAACGAATCCATTGCATGTCGAATTCGACCCAGCTGCAACTTCTGCATTAGTGGATACATTGTCCATAGACTTAGGTAACATCTCCACCGGAGTGTCTAGGAATATCCTAGGAAGGCCCACCAAAGAGTCACTGGTCATTATGAAAACCACCGCAAACAAAATATGATGAAAAACCACAAACTGCAAGCCAGCAACTCCTCAGAAGGAATTTATTTGAAAAACCAAGATGAAATAAAATTCTCTAGCACCTCGGCCAACAGCCTTTAACAGAGTACACTTTTTTTAAAAAATCACTCAACTATATATAGCAGTTTATAAATTGATTAATAACATAATTGATTAATTACACTCAATATACAGTTTTTAAACCAAATATTTTTTAAAAAGACACATACCTATATACATAGTTCCTCACAACTTCACCAGAAGCTATTTACATAATTACACAAAACTTCTCCAGAAGCATTCTTGATTAAGTCCCCTAGGGGACATAGTATTAAATTTCAATATCAAAAACGCTTCTTTTTTTCTTAATATATGTTTCACTTGTTCATCATTCATAAATTTGTTGCAAACTACTTTTTCCAGAATTGTCGTTTCAAAACCATCCAGACTACCATTATGTATTTCATTAAAATGTGTGGCTATAGGACTAGTTATTTTATTATTCCTCACATCCCTTATGTGTTCCTTTATTCTACAAGAAAATTGTCTTTTTGTTTCACCTATATAAAATTTATTACATGTGCATTTGATAGCATATATAACTCTCTCACTTTTACATGAGAAGCATTCATTTGTTTCAAAATTTTTGTTATTAATTTTATCAAAACGTACAGTAACATATCTACAAATTGTACACTTTCCACATACTGCTGTACCTTTTTCTTTTATTCTATCTATTATCTCTACTTTTGGCCTATTAAACCTACTATGCACAATAAAATCCTTAATGTTTCTGCCCCTATTAAAAGAAAATGACAATTTCTTATTTTGTAAACAATCTACCTCTTTGTGAGTATGTAGTTAATTTATCAGGTTTTGAGCTCTCGGAAGCTCAGTTGTCTGTGTTAACTAAAGGGTTAAAATACATACCTACTGTGTTCCCGAGATTACATGAATTAAAAAGTGATATCTTCCGTTTTATACGGAAGTTAAAGTTAATGCATTATTTTTCTGTGGAAAAAGTGAATAACAATGAAAACTGTGGTATTGATGAACTTAGTAATAGTTCAAATGATAGTTTTTATTCATGTTGTTCCTTGGAAGAAGATGAAATTGTTTGTAATAATGCATATTGCAAGTTAAACACAGACAATATAAAAGGGAAGAGTGGTTTTGTTCCTTATTGTTATAATGAAACCATACTAAGTTTAGATAAAGTTTTGAATGTGAATATACAAATAGCTTATGATAAATTTATTAGTTTAAAGAAGAAAGATGTAAAATATAATTTGACTAAAAATGAGTGGCAGGGCTTAAATGATTTAAGCAAAAATACACAAATGGTATTTAAACCATCTGATAAAGGTGGGAAGTTGGTTCTTATGAACTATACGCAATATCTAGCAATGTGTTATAAACACTTAAATGACAAAACAGTGTATCAATGTATAAATATGATAGAATATGAGGAAGCTCAAGCTATGTATATTGCATTAGTAGAAAAGGGTAAAAGATTACATTATTTTTCAGGTAAAGATGTGAAGGATAAGTTTGGTATTAATAATCCGAGAATGCCATGTTTTTACTGTCTTCCAAAGATTCACAAAGATTTGGTAAATCCACCTGGTCGGCCGATTGTGTCGGCCAGTGGAAGTTTTTTGACGAACATCTCTTGCCTGTTACATGAATTCTTTATGCCAATAGTTAAAAAGTTACCCTCATATGTTAAGGATGTTTTTGAATTTTTGTCAGTAGTGAAGCAAATTAAATGGCATAAAGAGATGTTTTTCATAGTAATTGATGTTGTGAGTCTTTACACAAGTATTAAACATATGGATGGTGTTAGAGCAATAAGACATTTCTTGGGAGATAGCCCCTTGGTGGAATACATAGTAGAATTACTTATGATGTGTTTACAGAATAATATATTTGAGTTTGATGGGCAATTATACAGGCAAAAACAGGGAACAGCTATGGGGCCCGTTTGCCCCTGTTATGCTAATATATTTATGGGCCTGTTTGAACACTGCCATATTTACAATAATGAGTTTTTTTGCAAATATGTAATTAATTATTACAGATATATAGATGATCTCATCTTTATTTGCAAAGGGGGCAGTGAGTTAGTTGAACAATTTATAGATCAAATTCAAGTGAATAGTATGGGAATAAAATTTGATGGATTACAGAAAGGTAATAAGGTTAACTTTCTGGATGTGGAATTAATAGGAGATAGTTACCAACATAAGGTTATATCGAAAATACATAGGAAATTTCCAGAAAGTAATAATATACTGCATGGAGAGAGTTTTCATCCCTTACATACTATGAAATCTATTCCATATACTGAGTTTAATAGAATAAAAAGATTATGCAGTGAGTTGAGTGATAGAAATATAGAATTATTAGATAGTTTTCATAGGTTTAAAGAAAGGGGCTATGATGAAGTGAATCTTAAAGAAAGTTTGAACAAAGTATGGGACAGTAGCAATGGAAAATATGGTGTTACATATTATAAGAAGAAAAATATAAAGGAACATGAAAGGGATGTTTATTTTATTACTACGCACTCATTAATATCAGATGAAATCATTGATATTATTAAATCTAGTTGGAATATTTCTAAAAAAGAGGTAGATTGTTTACAAAATAAGAAATTGTCATTTTCTTTTAATAGGGGCAGAAACATTAAGGATTTTATTGTGCATAGTAGGTTTAATAGGCCAAAAGTAGAGATAATAGATAGAATAAAAGAAAAAGGTACAGCAGTATGTGGAAAGTATACAATTTGTAGATATGTTACTGTACGTTTTGATAAAATTAATAACAACAATTTTGAAACAAATGAATGCTTCTCATGTAAAAGTGAGAGAGTTATATATGCTATCAAATGCACATGTAATAAATTTTATATAGGTGAAACAAAAAGACAATTTTCTTGTAGAATAAAGGAACACATAAGGGATGTGAGGAATAATAAAATAACTAGTCCTATAGCCACACATTTTAATGAAATACATAATGGTAGTCTGGATGGTTTTGAAACGACAATTCTGGAAAAAGTAGTTTGCAACAAATTTATGAATGATGAACAAGTGAAACATATATTAAGAAAAAAAGAAGCGTTTTTGATATTGAAATTTAATACTATGTCCCCTAGGGGACTTAATCAAGAATGCTTCTGGAGAAGTTTTGTGTAATTATGTAAATCGCTTCTGGTGAAGTTGTGAGGAACTATGTATATAGATATGTGTCTTTTTAAAAAATATTTGGTTTAAAAACTGTATATTGAGTGTAATTAATCAATTATGTTATTAATCAATTTATAAACTGCTATATATAGTTGAGTGATTTTTTAAAAAAAGTGTACTCTGTTAAAGGCTGTTGGCCGAGGCGCTAGAGAATTTTATTTCATCTTGGTTTTTCAAATAAATTCCTTCTGAGGAGTTGCTGGCTTGCAGTTTGTGGTTTTTCATCAAACTTTGTTAGAAGTTTAAGATATTTATAAATAGCAATGGAATGGATAACAAGGTCTTTTATCTAAAACATACTGTATGAAGTGTCATGCTAAGAATTGCCACACAAAAATTAACTAAATAATTCAACAAATATTTCATAAGAAGATGAGTCATTACCAAGGAACTGTAATTTTACATACTGATTCAAAAATCAAAACACAAATTACCAAGAACTGTTCCTCAATAAATATATTTTAAATAACCTACTCAACTTTGGATGCTCATTAGAAATTTCATAAAAGTAAGGAAAACCATAACAGTATGATACCGTTGTCCTTCTTCTTTCAGCTTTTCCCAGTTAGGGGCCGCCACAACAGAACTCCAGTCCGCTAATGATTGGCAGTAGATTTTTTTACAGGTGCCCAGGTGCCAGGTCAACGCCCAACCTTCAGCGAAGGCGCACCCATTTTTAAAGACAGTAAATGGCATAGAATGATATAGTTAATATAACAAATGGCATGTTAGAGTCCAGATAGAAAATCCTGTTGTGGCAACTGATCATCTCAGTAAAAAGCATGTCAAATAGTAATTGTATAAAACAGAATACAGTGTCAAGGTAAAGAATAATAGGTTCATAGGAGGTTACTAGTCTATTGGCCCTGGGGTCTTTACAAGCTTAGCCATGTTATACCCTTTTTCCTTTATTGACCAAGTTCTATGGTCTATATTTTCAGGACACATCTATGATCAGCACTGGCTGACCTTATCCAAGAGGGACATAGGTGACACCCCCCGAGTAAATTTATGATCTCTCATCCAATTGTCTAAGTTACACTTAAATAGGGTCATTGAGGAACTCTGTTTTACATGAATTGGGAGTTTGCTCCAGAGGAGTGGCAATCTCTGGCCAAAATATCTGTCTCTCCAGCATGTCCTGTTAATGTCAGAGGATAGATTAAGATCCCTAGAGTGAGTGACTCTTGCCCCATTTGACTTGTGGATGTGCAGCATTTCCATTAGGTCAGAGTCCAATACTTTTCTGTAGGCCAGGCCCAAGTTGCCTCTCAGCAGCCTATAAGATACAGAGAGTACAGTGACAGGGCCTTCAGTCTGTCCATGTAGGTCATGTGTTGAAGCCTCTGAAATTTCTTGGTGAGAAACTTCTGAGGTTTCTCCAGCTGCTGCCAGTGTCTAGTGAGGTACATACAGAATGGAGTGTTGTACTCTATGAGCGGTCTGATGATGGATGAGTACAGGGGAATTATAACATCCTTAGCTCTGGATGCAATGCTCTTACATAGGCGATATACAACATAGAAGACCTTCCTTACCACTGTGGGCACATGGTGATCAAAGTTAAGGCTGCTATCGACTTGTGTCTCCAAATCGCTCACCACCGGGTTTGAGCTAAGGGGGATACTGTTAATATTGTAATTTGCAGGGACTTCCCCTTTGCCAAAAGGGATGATAACACATTTTATTTTGCATTTAGTTTAAGTCCATGGCTTTGTCACCAATCATTTGTCTGTAAGCCCTTTTTGTACTATTTCAACATTGTTGGGGGCTCAATTATTGCACCCAGCTTGCAGTCATCGGTGAGCTTGGTAAGCCACAGGCTATCTATTTTCACCTGGACTTCTGAGAAATAGATTCCTAACAGTTTGGGGCCCAGCACATATCCTTGTGGTACATCACTGGTAACTGGTCTGCTGGTGGAGGTGGAATCCCCAACTTTGACTGTATGCATTCTGTCAGTGAGCCAGTTGGCTACCCATCTAGTGACATACTGGTTAATTCCCAGCTGGGTGAGTTTCTCAATGATGCCTGAGTTGGGGATTGTGTCAAAAGCCTTGGCTAAGTCAATATGGGCTGCATGTACTGTTTTGCCTTCACCCAGGGCCTTGGTGACATTCTTGAAGAACTCCACCTGGTTTAATAAACATGATCTACCCTTAACAAAGCCAAATTGGGTTGGGTCAAGAGTTTGACGGTCACCTATATCTTTGATGATAAAGTCCATGGTGAGTCTCTCCATGGCCTTGCAGATAAGGCTGGTTAGGCTTATGGGTCTATATTTCTCAGGGTCAGTTGATGGACCCCGATTGTGCAAGAGAATTACTGTTGCTGTTTTCCACTCTGCTTAGACAAAGCCAGTACTTAGACTGTGGTTGAAGACAGTGCCAAGTGGTTCCACAAAGTCCGGTTTTAGACCATTTAGTAGACAGACTCCCATAGAGCCTGTGTTTTTGCCCAAAGAGAGTGCGATTATGACCTGCTCTTTGGAAATACTAGGCAGAGGACTGGTGACAGGTATGATTTGGTGTATGTCTGGTGGGGATGGGGGGGGGGGGTGAAGTTTGCACCAAATCTGTCTGCTAGCAGGTTGGTGATGTCCTCAGGGTCACTATGAGTGGTACTATCCACTACTAGTTTGATACAAAGCTGGGCCTTCCCTTTTAGATTTCTCATGTAGCTAAAGAATGCCTTGTGATTATCCTTAGCTAGGGATGCTATTTTAGCTTCATAATTGGCTTTATAGGACTTTACAAGATATCTAATTTGCTAGTTCAAGCTGTGGAGGGTGTCCTTCCTCTTCTGAGTCAGTTCCCTCTTGTTCTTAGACATTCGTTTCTTCCTCTTGTATAATTTGTTTATGCTTGAAGTCCACCAGGGTGGCTTGTTTTTTTTTTTTGTTTTTTTTGTGAGGATCTTGTTTTGATTCGTTCAGGTATAGGTGTTTGTGTACACCTCTGTATAGGAATCATTGTTGACAGTGGTAGCAGGGGGGTTGAAACTATTTATGCCTTCACTTAGTAGGCTATAGTTTGATTTGAAGAAACTTTTCATCCCTTTTGGTCTTGAGGGAGGGTCAGGTATGATCGTTGCTTCAAATGAGACTGATTAGATCAGATCTTACCAGGGAGGTGAACACACAGGGGTTAGTGCAGAGACCCCCTTTGATGGTGAGTACTAAGTCTAGGGCATTCGAGCCCCTTGTGGTGGTACAGACTATCTGTTCCAGAGCATTTGTATTAACAAAGTCCAGGAACCTTAGTGTGAGCTTGTTTGTGCTTATATATGACTCCCAATTGATGGAAGGATAGTTGAAATCACCCATGACTGAGGTGTTTGGCTGTATAGTGAGTGACTCAAATAGGTCCAGGTAAGCAGAGTGATTCTCGTGGTTCATGGTGGGAGACCTGTAGCTAGCTATGATATGGAAGGGGGTTTTATGTACAGTTACAGTTGAACTTGGAGTAGCTCTATTGAGTCGTACTGTTTGACTAGTCTTGAGGTGTATTTGTCTTTAATGAAGATCGAGACACCTCTGCCTTTGGTTCTTTCACACTCATTTTGAGGTCTGAATATGTGGAAGGCATTGTAGCCTTGCATGGCTGGGGTGCTCTCTGTGGCCTTGAACCATGTCTCTGTGACTGCACAGACATCAGCATCTTCCAAGGTAAGGAGTGCTTCCAGTGAGTGCAGTTTCTGATTTAGACTGCTAGCATTAAGCAGCATAACCTTGAGTTTGTCTCTAGTGGATTTTTTTACGTCAAAAATGTTGTTATGACATTGCCTACAAAAGGCACTATGGGGAGGCAAGAAACCAGATGATTTTGACAGACTGTAATGATAATTATCAAAGCAGAAAACACTTAATGATAAAACAGAAATGTAACAGCCAAAACAGGAAATCGATTCAGTTCTCAAAGAATAAAAATAAATAAATAAATAACTGTATGACAGAAGAGTTAAAACCAGAAAAAGAAATTGAATACACAGAAATATAACATACTCACTGACATAACCAAGAGTAAACTAGAAATAGAATTTCACACCAGAAACATAAAATATGTAAACTTATAGGTTCATGTGCATCAGTCAATATACTGAATTAATGATCTCATCACCCATTAAAGTGAAGGCCTAGGTTACAACCTTCGATTAAAATGATACTTCTGGGGATTTAGAAAGAACCCTGGTGCTTATTTTAACGGCTGTGATAAAAAAGCTCTGTTTCTGCAATGCAGTACTAGCATATTCAGAGACACATTAACCACAATGAGGAAAGATCTCATTATCAGCTAAACTGAATGTCTCTGAATCACTGCTAACTACCATGAATGCTGCTCAGCACTTTTGTGTAGTTGCTAACAGTGGTAGCCAGTGCATTGTGTTAATACAAGCAAATCTCCATTAACTTTCCCAGATACAATACACACCCTTTCAAACACACACACACACATACACACACACACACACACACACACACACACACACACACACACACACACACACACACACACACTTCACACCCATTCCAATGCTGTCAAAACATTCTTGATGTCTACTTTCTCCTGCCCTCATAAATCATACATGATTATAGTCAGTCATTAATGCCAGGCATTGAAATATCACTAATCATATTGTTCAATAAATGTCTGGCAGTGCAAAGGCTGTAATACATGCAACTTTCTAACGTCTGTCCTTAATTTTGTCCCACCATTAATTTTGGCTTTGTGTTGGTATTTTGCACTACAAGGTTGAGAGGTATGCTTAATGTTCCCTGTCCCTCTCCCTCGTAAGCCACAAACTGTTGCAGGCATATAATTAGGCCCAAGATCCACATTATATGTTAAAAAAACCCTGTTCCACTAACACAGCAGTTAGAGTAGCACCTTAATGCTGTGGTTTCCTGTGGAAAGAGTGCAGGGTTCAAAGATTTTATCTTCCCCTTTGTAGTTTACATATATTTTTAACCCCTGGTGTCTAGTGGTTTCCCTGAATGCCGTTATGTTTAAGTGCCATAAAGGCAAGAGATGTAATAATTTGCCCTGGTGTCTGGTGATTCCTCTGGTCCCTGTTATATTTAAGTGCCATTAATGCATGAAATTTAAGAGTTTGCCCTAGAGTTTAGTGTTTCCTCCAATACACATTATGTGTAAGTGACATTAAGATACTATGATAAAGATTATCTCTAGTGGCTAATGTTCCCCATCCCATGTATTTACACTTATCCCTACTGGCTAGTGATTCCCCCAAACCCAATATTGAAGACTTTAGTCAAAGGATGTGTGGATGTATGAAAACCACCCTAACCTTCAAACACACACCTAACCTTCCCCCTTACTAACCTCTCATGTGACAGGTGGTCCCTGAATACAGAAAGGTTACCTCAGGGTATACACCTTGTGGTAAATTTTCTGATTTCTGCACTATACATTATTAGGATTCTTCCCAACAGATATCAACACAGAAATACTACTCAAAATTAAAACCATAAGGTCTCATTCAGATCCTGAATACAGGATGACATGGTCATCAAAATGTAGCATCGGATAGCTTTATGTACAGAAAATGATAACTTAAAAGTTAAAGGAGTGACAACACTAAATATTAATTCTCCAGACAGCATACCAAAGTACAGAAAAGGGGGAAGGTGGGATGATTTAGGAGAGAAACATGCAAATATAACAGTAGAAAGCACAGTCCCCAGAACATTCACACTGACAAAGACTAAGGATGAAATGGAAAAGGTAAACCAATTTTTATCATAAATATCTGAAACAGAAAGTATAAAACTGGCGTATATGCCCATTTTATGAGATATAGGTTGGAGGAGGTTGGCATAGTGGTTAACATGTTTACCTTACATTAGATATTAAGTACAGGGTATGAGTCTCAGCTTTCAGCAATATTAACTAGGCTTAAAATGGTCCAGAAGGCCAACTAGCCTAGTGCTAACCTATGGCAGTTCCTGTGACAATTTCTATAAATGATTTTGTCATTCTAGCATTATGGAAATATATTCTTAAGAATACAAGACTGGTCTTTCTTGCTCTTTACAAAAGAATGCATAGAGATACCACATAATGTTCAACCAAGTGTTGTAAAAACTCATTGTGTGGGAAAGCATATATTTCCTTATTTATGTAAAGCTTGATGGAAAGTATGTATTTAATTTATAAATAATCAGAAATGCCACTTTAGTAGCTCAGATAATAAAACTGCCAGAAGCTGTTTGGATTACTCTTAGCTTTCATTTCTATGGATCAGTCACTAGTACTTTTTTCTCATTATGAGTATTATTGATATTTCATGGTAGATTGAAAAAATCCCATGTTTAGCTATGACTGTTGTACCATTAATAGACAGTCTCTGGGATTCATTAATGACTACACTAAGTGTGCACAGTTCTGAGTGAACAGAGAACACAAGCATAACCCACACCTTCTTCTTCATAAATTTAGTTTTCCTACTAATTTTCTTGTTGAGGGGGATTCATAAAGGTTACCACAAAGTGTAGTCTACATGTACACTAAGTGTAATCTTTCTGAGTGACTACAAAGTGCATAAAATGTGGTAGGGATGTTATTCATAGGTTCATGGGTTCATAGGTAGGTACTAGGCTATCGGCCCAAGGGCCCAAGTAAGCTTAGCCAACAAGGTTCCCTGGCTTACGCCACCCAAGAAAGTTAATTTCCTGTGCCCCTGTCGAGCAGAGCCACAGAAGTGATCCCCGGGGTGTATTTCCTATTTCCCATCCACTCATCAAGATTTGTTTTGCTTGACATAGATGGGTAGCTTGTTCCAGAGTATAGGAAGTCTCTGGGACAGGAATTTATCCCTCCAGCATGTCCTGTTTATTATGGTGACAAGGTTTAGGTCCCTAGAGCATGTAGCTTGGAGAGATTGGGATTTCTTTAGATATAACATGTCCAGCAGCTCTGGGTTTAACATAGCTTTATATGTTAGGCAGAGATCTCCTCAGAGTAGGCAATATGCTAAAGAGTAAAGCTGGAGTTTTTTGAGACGGTCAGTGTAGGGCATCTGTTTGAGGCCAGTAATCCTCTTTGACAGGTACTTCTGTGGCCTTTCCAGCTGCTGCAGATGTCTTGTGAGGTACATTCCAAAAGGGGCATTGTACTCTATAATGGGTCTAATGAGTGCCGAATAGAGGGGAATGATGACCTCTTTTTTCCTGGATGAGAACCCTTTTGTGATGAGGTGTGCCACATAGAAGGATTTCCTAACTACTGTGGAGATGTGATTATCAAAGGAGAGACTACTGTCCACCTGGATCCCAAGGTCTCTTATCACACATTCAGCATTAAGTAGACTGCCATTTATGTGGTAGTTCATGGGTACAGAGTTTTTACCAAAGGGGATGACAATGCACTTTTTGGCATTGAGCTTGAGGCCATGCCTCTGACACCAGGCATCTGTCTCAGTGAGGCCCTTCTGTAGGATGTCCACATTATTTGGGGATTCAACTATGGCTCCTAGTTTGCAGTTATCTGTGAAATTTGTTAGCCAGAGGCCTTCTGTGTCAGCCTGTACTTCAGAGAAGTAGATACCAATCAGGAGAGGTCCCAGGACTGAACCCTGTGGTACTCCACTTGTCACTAGTTTGAAGTCAGATTTGGAGTCTGCAACTTTTACAGTGTGGGTTCTGTCAGTGATACAGTTGGCAACCCATCTTGTGACATAGGGACTTATACCTAGTTTAGTGAGTTTAGCTATAATTCCAGAATGGGGGATGGTGTCAAAAGCCTTGGCGAGGTCAAGATAGGCTGTGTGAACCACCTTACCCTTGTCTATGGCTTTGTTGACTGCCTCAAAGAAGTCGATCAGGTTCAGAAGGCATGATCTGCCTTTCACAAACCCGAACTGGGTGGGGTACAGATTTTGGAAGTTACCAATGTCTTTGTTTGAGTTTCATGATGGTACATTCCATAGCCTTGCAGACCAGGCTCCTCAGGCTAATAGGGCAATAGTTCCCAGGATCACTGGTGGCTCCCCCTTTCTGGAGTAGGATAACTGTTGCTGTGAGCCATTCAGTGGGCACAAAGCCTAGCGTGAGACTATGATTAAACATGATGCTTAGGTGGGGAGCCAGTTCGTTCTGCAGTTCATGTAAAATGCAGCATGGGATGTTATCTGGTCCCATGGATGCTGTGTTTTTGTTTTTAGAGAGTGCAGCTTTTGCCTGCATAGATATGATTACAGGGACTCTGCATTCTTCCTGTATAGATATGGGCCCTTTAGGGGGTGAGGGGGGGGGGGGTAAAGTTAGCACTGAACCTATCTGCCAGGATGTTGGCAATATCAGTTGGTTCTGTAATTTTCGTGCTGTAACTCGGAGCAGATCTGGGTGTTGCCATTGAGATTCTTGACATAGATATAGAATGATTTGTGGTTCCCCTTAGAATCAGTGGTTATTTTGTTTTTGTAGCTAGCTTTGGAGGATGTTATAAGGGATCTCAGCTTCTTACTGAGGCTGACCAGGGAGCTCCTCCACTCATGGGATTTTACTCTGGTTTGAAACAGTTTCTTCCTCCTGTTGTAGAGTTTGTTTGTGGCAGGAGACCACCAGATTGGATTCCTTTTTTGGAGGATAGCGTCTTGGTTCTGTTTGGGATAGCATGATCCATGCACTCGTGTAAGTGCTTATAGAGTGCATTTGTGTAGGATTCAGCAGTCGTAACTGTATTGTCCATCTGCATGGGTGTCATGAAGTTTGCCACTTCTGTCTTACAAAGCATGAAGTTGGGTTTAGAGAAATTTTTTAACTTTGGTTTCCTTAATGGTGGGTGGGGGTGGGATGCGCATATCTAGGGTGATTAGCTTATCGTCGGATCTGACCAACGAGGAGTTAACTTTAGGTGTGGAACACCTGTCACTCATGTTGGTAGTGAGTAGGTCTAGGATATTGTTGCCCTTGGTGGAGATGTGGATAAGTTGATCCAGGGCATTGGAATTTATGAATTCCAGAAAGTGTTGACTGAAGGAGTTGGTACATGAGTAGTTTTCCCAGTTAATGGTGGGGTAGTTGAAATCATCCATTATTAGGGTGTTTGTTTGAACCCTAATATTTTCCATTATATCAAGAAAATAGGAGTGGGAATCCTGGGGCATGGTAGGGGATCTGTATCAATCTACAATTTGGATTGCAGTTTTGCCCAGAGTTAGTTATCCTCAGATGCATTATGCTGTGCAACTAGCCTGGAGGTGTGGATATCCTTAATGAATATGGACACACCTCTGCCTTTGGTGTTCTGGTCCAGGTTAGATGGCTAAAAAGTGTGGTACGAGTTATAACCTGGTAATGTAGGGGTGCTCTCTAGAGCCTTGAACCAGGTCTCAGTCACTGCACAGATATCAATGTTCTCCATTTTAAGGAGTGCCTCAAGTGAGTGCATTTTGAGATTTAGACCTCTAGCACTGAGTAGCATTACCCTCAGTTTTTACTTGCCTGTGCCTGTTATGGTGGTGAATTTGTCATTTGAACCTTGCCTAAAAAAGGCACTATATGGGTGGCAAGACCCTTAGCCAGTATCCGGAATCCCAGGGGTGATAGGTGCAGGCCATCTCTGGCAAAGCATTGTGGTCTATCGAAAATGTTGTCCCAGGCAGACAGATATTTGATCCCCTTAGAATGACACTGGAAGTTTAGCCAATTGAAAACAGATCATATCCACTGAGTGTAGGCATCAATGAAGCTGGCCCTATCTCCTTGATAATTATCAATTCCCTAGTCCACCAGTCCACCTGTTCTGACAATGGACCACCTTTTAATAGCATCTATTTCAAATAATTTTATTACAGCCTAACCATTCATCTCAGAAAAATAACACCATTATGGCTGTAGGCTTAACACATTGTACAATAGTTGATGGCCAACATAAGCAAGGCAATAAGAGCTGCAAATATTAAATACTATCCTGGACACAATAAATTTATGCTATGCAGAAAGGTACACAGAAGTACAATCAACTCTAAAAGTGGAGTTTCCCATAAGTTATATGTTTAATTACCATAACATGTTTAGTTATTTTATCTTATTTTATCTTATTTTTATTTCTTAGCCAGATAGGTAGGCTGGTCTGAGGGACAACCACAACACCAGATAAAGAACCGTAGCTTGTGTATTTTGTGCCCTGTGCAGATCACCAAATTGACACCTATCAACTCAAAATTGAGGAACAAAAATAGCTCTTCTCAAAGCATTTTCTACTCCTCCTGCAACTACTAGCTAAAGCTGTAACAATCTATTGCAAGCAGCTTATTACAGTTACTACCACACACACACACAAACACACACACACATTCTTCTGTAGCTGAGCTGTAGATGCAGTAGTGACATTCACCACAGATACTTAACACTGACACCTATCTAACGAATGCCCTTCTTGACATTGTGCTTGGGGAAGCTACTCCTCTTCATGCTGCACTAGTTATGGCCCTCTGTACAGTGAATAAACTGTACTAGTTGTAGTGTTTACAAATTGTATAAAATAAATGGTTTACTATGACAAGATTGAAACTGCATCGCTCAACCGGCATATAGTCAAAAGGCAGTTTCCTCAGTTGGCAGAATGTCGACCTAAAATTGATCGACATATACTACAGTGAACAGGTAGTGTCAGTCGATCATTTTGGTTCGACATTGTGTAGGGAGGTCATGCTTCAGTGAAGAACAGGGAATTAGCCCAGATCTTCACTGTAGTGCAATCTCAGACTTGGTATATTTAATGTGCAGGGGGTGAAGGGGGTGCAGGGGTGCATAGCCCCCTTGCAAAATAATAGAAGTAACATACCACTGACTGTACAGTTCAATGGTATGTTAATGTGCCTAGCAGGAGGTGAGTGACATCACCAACTGCTATCAAATACATCAAACTACGGTGGTCAAGGAATTCATTTTCACTTTGGGTTATTATTCAAAATTCCGTATTCAGCATTACAGGGCGACCTTTTTTATTGGTTGAACATAGCTGATTCGAAATTTCAATAGTAAACCAAAATAAACTGATGTGTCTTATCATTTTCCATGAACATGAGAATTTGTTCTATATACAGAGAACAAATTTTAGAGAAGATAAGGTTTACAAATAAAATAATGTTGTAACTTAACTTTTTGCATGAGAGGAACATGTGTTATGGTAATGTCCAAATTTAGAACTGAACCTGAAAATAAAAACTATTGAGAAGAGAGAGACTATCAACAGGAAGACAAAAGGAACACAGACTATGACTAGATCTACTAACAGAGTAAGATGAAAATTGGAATATCTAAAAACTATGGTTGGGATTCAGAAAGGGCTACCAGCAGTAGTAAGTCATATAATGGTCAGTTTTCCTCTTGCAGTAGCCTTTTCTCCAATTTATAGAGAGGCCCATACTGATTGTATACAGTTTGTAGAATCACTACACTGGGCTGTTTCTACAGCCAGTCTAAATGCTAATGAGGCATGTAGGGTGTGTGGTCTATGCTAATTGCCTATGTGCTCTTCCCAAGAAATACCACTGCTTAGGGCAGTGATGCAGCTGAGAGATTGAAATGCTGCATTGCCCCACTGTAGTCGGTAGAGTTGCCACCTTTTGCTGTGGCTAAAACCGGAGTAAGGCCACAGCCCTTGCATACCCAGTATCTATGCCCACCCCCACCCTTTCTCCCGCCCACACTCTGCCCATTTTGTGAAGTCACTGTGACATTATTGGACGGGGAACGCCCTCTTTTTCCATTCTTATTGCCTGCTCTTGGCTGATTTACTATGCTTTTCTGTGAAAAAGGATAGTAAATCAGCCAATTTAAAACTCCGATAGTCTGTTTCCTTTTTTGAAACAGAATACCGGAGTTTGTACAGTGTTTTCCAGACTACCGGAGAATCAATTTGATTTCCAGATAGTCCGGAAAAAAAAATGGAGGGGGTTGGAGCCCTAGTAGTCAGTGGGGAGACCATATAAACAATAAGCTCAGGTAAATGTCTGTGGAATGTCGTGATGGAGAGAGTATGAATCTATGTACATGCATGGCAGTGTGTGCACTTGTCTGTAAGGGTATGACTGGTCTCAATATTTGTGTATATGTTGGAGAGTTTGTGTCTGCCTGAGTGTTCTCAGCAGGGGACTAGTTAGTGGATTGTTAAAGCAGGTGTGTGTTGAAAGGGTGAGTGTATCCAAGAGCATGATCAGGTGAGGGGTGTATATCTTATGAGTGGTGAATGTGTGGGGGTGGGTGGCAGGGTATGTGTGTGTGTGTGTGTGTGTGTGTGTGTGTGTGTGTGTGTGTGTGTGTGTGTGTGTGTGTGTGTGTGTGTGTGTGTGTGTGTGTGTGTGTGTGTGTGTGTGTAAGGGGCTGCCTCTGTGTGTGTGTAGGTGTGTGCATGAATGTCTGAATATGTGTGTGTGTGTGTGTGTGTGTGTGTGTGTGTGTGTGTGTGTGTGTGTGTGTGTGTGTGTGTGTGTATGTGTGTGTGCCCCCACCCTCTGTGTGCATATGAGTTACCCTAAAATAAAGAGCAAAGCCTTTAATACTGGAGGAAGCACTAGCTACTAGGGATACTTAGTAAATATAACTATATGTTGCATACAAAGTTAATAAAACAACTGGTTTTGCATTACAAAACATTTTCTGAACAATAACAAGTGTGAAATTCTGTTGTCTGGGATTATTGGTTGACTGTAATCATCTGTAATCTACAAGGGACTGGGCATTTGTGAGAAGCAAATTCAGGGATGTTCTGTAGAATCATGGACATTTGGAATGCACGTGTGTGTGTGTGTGTGTGTGTGTGTGTGTGTGTGTGTGTGTGTGTGTGTGTGTGTGTGTGTGTGTGTGTGTGTGTGTGTGTGTGTGGTTGTGTTTGAATGTATGCATGCATCTGGAAGAATGAATGATGGTACTTGTAATGACATGATACATGGGCTGCCGGTGGCAATTACTGCAGGAAAGTGTTTAGTAGCATTAGCGCTAACATGTCTTAATCCAGAGAAATAAAAATTAGCCAGCAATGAGGTCTTACTCATTGCAACTAGCCAGGTCTCTGAACTGCATTTCATGTGACTGGGTAAATTGCTATTTTGGCTACACAGGTTTAATGGGCACAGAAAAATGTCTCTAAATCATTATATGTAATGTGGCATATTTTATTTTCTTTTTCCTTGCTGTTTGCCTACAGAATCACTAACACCAAAGTCAGGTCATAATGCCTGGTAGTCAAGACAAATAGTAATTTGGATGCTTTGCTCTTAAATAATTACATAGGTTCATAGGTTAATAGGTAAGTTCTAGGCTAGATGTTTTAAGCATAACCAATTTATCCCCATTGGTTAGAGACTGGCGTTGCCCATCCCGTGGTCAATAATTATATATCATCCCTAATAAGAATAACTGGGATCATACCATAGATAATTTGAGGGGACCCATGCAAGGGACAAAGCATTTAGGAGCTGTCAATGCCCATTAGTAGTATGGAGGCAGACCTGGGCTATTTTTTTCTGTTTCCCATCCATAGATCCAAGTCGGGCTTGAATATGGACAGGGATGTACATTGTTTTATGTGGATTGTGAGTCTGTTCCAGAGCAGTGGTGTCCTCTGTAAGATATACCTGTCCCCTGAAGCTGTTCTGTTGAAGTCGCAGAAGAGGTTTATATCCCTAGATCAATTATTTCTGATGTCATTTGACTTGCTGATGTGTAGTAAATCCATCAGTACTGGGTCAGAGGATTGCTTATATGCCAGACACAGGTCACCTCTTAGCAGTCTGTAGAATACTGAGTATAGTGACAAGGATTTGAGTTGGACCATGTGGGACATGTTGTTTACTATTTATATCCTTTTAGTAAAGTGTCTATGTGGGTATTCAAGTTGTTGCATGTGTCTAGACAGATACCAGCCAAAGGAAGCATTATATTCAATGACTGGCCTAATGAGGGATGAGTAAATAGGGACAATTACATCCCTAGATCTAGACCAATCCTTTTTTCTATAAGCTGTGCAATACAGAAGAACATTCTTACAATGGACAGATTCTGGCCAAAAGTTAGGCCACTGTCCACAAAGGTTCCCAAATCTTAAACAATTTGATCAGCTCTCTGGGGTATATTGCTAATGTGGTAGTTTCATTGAGTAGATGACTTCCCAAAGGATATAATAATGCATTTTCTGGCATTTAGTTTCAGTCCATGATTTTGGTGCCAGTTATTTATTTGGGACAAAACTTCCTGGAGGTTGGCCATTTGGGGGATTCATTGGCTTTTAATTCAGAAAAGTAGATCCCAAACGCGGGAGGTCCCAGCACAGAACCCTGTAAGGACTCCACTGGTGACTGGTCTCTGTGAAGATCACTTCCTCCATTTTGATTTCATACATCCTATGTGTGAACCAGATGGCAATCCAGCAGGTGACATATGGGTTTATTCAAAACTTATTTAACTTATCTATTATGTCTGAGTAAGGAAATGTGTCAAAAGCTTTGGCCAAGTCAAGTTATGCAGTGTGTATCATTTTGCTTTCTTCAATTGCTTTGGTGACCTTTTCAAAAAAAATCTACCAGGATGAGTAAGCATGACCTGCCCTTGACAAATCCATACCGAGACAGGTCCAATGTTTGGAGGTTGCCTATGTCTGGATTGATTAGTTCCGTAATAAGTCTTTCCATGTCTTTGTATATGAGTCTGGTCAGATTTATAGGTCTATAATTGCCTGGGAATGTGGAAGGTCCTCCCTTACGCAGGGGAATGACAGTAGCTGTTCTCCATTCACTTGATACAAAACCTGTATGGAAGCTGAAAGAGAACAATGGTGTTAGGGGTGTGGGTAAACTGTGCTTCATGCTACTTAAGATGCATTCAGGGATATTGTCAGGAACACTGATGCTGTATTTTTAGTTTTTGGTAGCACTTTTACTTGATCTTGTGTGATAGCTGTAGGTGAGACAGTTTCAGGTATATCTTGTGGGACAAATGGAAGAGAATATAGGGGTAATGTTACAGTTAAAGTTATTTGCCAATAGGTTCCCTTTAGCCTCAGCATCATGTAGGTAACATCATTTGCAATCAGCTCAGTACATTGCCATGTCATACTTTTGAAATTATGAATAGAACTAAAAATACCTTGTGACTGTCTTTGGCTTGGGTAATTTTACTAATCTCCAGAGTTCTTTATTTCAATGAAAAGGGCTCTAACATTCTACGAATTACTCTTTTTTACTTCTGGCCAACATTCTTTTTCTTTTTTTAAGTATTATTATTATTAAAAGCATTATTATGATTGTTATTATTATTATTGTTATTATTATTAATATTATTATTATTGTTGTTGTTGTTATCAGTAGTAGTAGCATTAAATCTTTTCATTTCATCACAGCTTCCGGAATGATCAAGTTTCAAAACTTCCTGTTATGTAATAGTTTTATTTCTTTAAAGCCTTAGCAATGTTCACTTTGAAAAATCATTTTGCTTTGCCAGAGTGAAGTGATGATTGTAATAGAAGAAAACAAGTGTGCATGCAAAGTATTTAAGTTAGTAAAAAGTCAGTCATGAAATGCTAGGCCTTTATGATGGCTAGCAGTTTTCTTACTGTTCATCATCATCATCATCATCATTATTATTATTATTATTATTATTATTATTATTATTATTATTATTATTATTATTATTATTAACATACTCTATAATCTGTAGAGAACAAGATATAGCCATAGAGAGCAAAACAAAGAGTGGCCTGATTAACTCTTTCCCACCCTTCTATCCCTGTTTCAGATGCAGTTGATTAAATACATTATATTGCTGATACATTCTTCTCAGTGAAGGTTCAACCACATTCACTTGCACGGACTTGCGTGCAGCTTACTGGTTGAATTCTTATTGCAGGTATAGTTTTGAAAAAACAGACTTACTGTTCTTCAGGTTCAGACTAACAGAGTTCAGACCATTCACTACAACCAGGGAGATGGGCATGCATCATAGTTTAATATTTAGTTGTTGTCACTCGCTGAGACATTGTATTAACAACTGCATTCAGAGGTGAAATCTGTTAAGGTAAAGTTCTTTGGGTATAGTAAATTAATCACTTTATTCAGTGACGTAGGTGCTAGCACCCTAGAAAGAACATTTCACACTGTTCTTGTAATAAAAAGTGTTTTGTCAAAAGTAAAATTTGACTTCCTAAGTTTTAATTAGTCATGACAGTCAATAATTGCTAAAGCACTCTAATAACAAGATGTGAGAAATAGAAAATCTTGAAATGAGTAGAGGACAAACTTAGACCAGTCAGTATATATATATATATATATGTGTGTGTGTGTGTGTGTGTGTGTGTGCTCGCGTGTGTGTGTATAGAATACAAATGTTTTTAAACACATTGTGATTGATACCAATCCTCATTCCACTAAATTAAGATTCACTACCATATCAACACTTGTATTTCTAAAGATTACATGCAAGCAAAAGTGAATGGGGCATTTCTTTTCTGTAAAGTTCCTACAGGAATTATTCTAAGTACAAAAAAAAAAAAAAAAAAAAGATGCTGCATTTCAAATGATGAAATACATGTTACTGAGAGAATGCATCTATAAAATCGTGTTTTAATTCATACCTGTAAAGACGAATTAGATGATACTAAACATAGATATGTTAATGTTGCTAGTGAGTATAATTCTTTTTAAATGAAAATGTGCATTTTTTTTACTTTTGGCTGTTTATTATTAGGTTTATTTGCAAAAATAAGGTTTGCAGTATATTGCTTGCAACAGATAAAATATTTTAGATCCATGTCTGACTTATTTAAACATGTCACTTTGTTAAATGTGCATTTTAAAAACATTGTACCATATAGAGAAAGTGGTAAAACATGACCATCGAAATTGATTTTTTTATTTTAGATATTTTTTCTAAGCCAGAAAATATATTTGAATACTTTTACACATTTCTTATGAGCAAGTTAGGTCAGAAAACATGTTTGTGCTCTGTGAAACATAATTCTGAAAATGTATATTACAGATTTAAATATGAAACCACAACTCTGTTTTGTGAATTAATAAACAAAAGGGTATTATGGAAAATTGCAAAACTGGGAAAAGCATAAGAATCATTTTGTTACAAATTCTGTAATGAATACAGTATTGTCTGTGTAAGGGAAAATTACTGAGTGTAGAACAGAAAATCATGAAAAACCTGTTCATAATTACAGAAACTTCTGAAATGTGACAGTCTGAGTTGTCACTTGATGATGAGTATATGCTGATGCTGTCAGCTTAAGAATATGAATTGTGATTGGAAAGAATATTCCAGAAGGTGCCACCTAAATTGAAGGCACTTTGTTTCATGGGGTCTGTATTACCTTATCAAAAAGCTATAATATCGAATGGCTTTTCATTGAACCGGAAAAGTCAAAAGCTGAAAATAGCGAAAATGCGAATGAGCGAATTCTTTCCCTGGAAAAAAAATCACTAGCCCTACCATCAACTACACACTAATCTAAACATAACAAAGTGGGGGGCTTTGCCTCCTAGACCCCCCAATGTGGGGGGCTGTGCCCCCCACACACCCCTAACTAAATATACCAACACCAACATTGCACTATAGTGGGGAAAAGGGCAAACTCACAAGGATGGCCAAGTGGTTTCTTTCCCAGGGAAAGAATTCGCTCATTCGCGGTTTCGCTATTTTCAGCTTTTGACTTTTCCAGTTCGATGAAAAGCCATTCGATATAATGGCTTTTTGATAAGGTAATACGAAACCATTTCATGTATATTGCTCTTTCTTCATAGTCTGATATTGTAGATATTCTTCTGATTTTCTTTGAAACTGCTTTGCAACATCTCAGTAAACTGCTAATCTACTCACAACAATAAAACTTGTTGATACCACATTATTTTATGTCTCAATTAATTTACTTTGAAATGAACAGTGTTCTAGAGTTTTACAAAACATAGTAAAGACAGTTCTTTTATCAGTAATAGTTTGACGAGGTTGCTCGAGCAAAATTAAACATGCTTTCTCATTTTGCCTAGATAATTTTACATGGGGAAATTGTGAAAGATAGAAAATGTGCACATTGTCTCAGGTATAGAAACAACAAAACTTGATGTTTGCAATTCTAGTGTGGGAATTGAATGTCACAGCTGAAGCTTTGAAGGTTAAGCAGCATAGTAATAGAGCCATCTTCTGAATGGATGAGAGTGAGGCTGATAATGCAATTTAGTGCTGTCTTTTCAGTAAAGGTTTCAAGGAAACTTATATAATATTCAAAGATGATCAGGAGTAGCATTCACTGTGCACAAAAGAATATTGATACTCTGGGAGCTTAAACAATGCACATTTTTAAGGAAAGTACATATTCCAAAAAAATAAATTTAGAAAAGTGAAATGGAATGTTATAGCTGATTTCTGCCATCATGTGTGACTACACTGGAATGGTTTGGATAGGTTCAGGCAAAGCAGGTTCTATGATGGTTTGTATCTTTGAGTTTGGCAAAAGGGTTCCAAGCTGAGGCCCATTGTGGTCATGGCTTTTTAACTGATAAGGTGGTATCTTTAGTGAGAATTTAATAACTAATGGAGAAAAACAGTCAAGAGTGTAGAAGTTTAAAACAGTTGGAAATAAATAATAGGTCTACCCTATGTAGATCCATGCTTCAGAAAAAAATTCCAAACTACATTAGGCAGAGCCCCTCACTAACACTCTTCAAGAGAAACCTTGATGAGTGGATGGGTAACAGAAAATACACCCCTGGGATCATTTCATTGGCTCTGTTTGACAGAGGATCAGTTACTTAATCAATGGGGCATGGAAAACCGACACACCTGGCTAGGCTTATAAATGCCCACGGGCAGATAGCCTAGTACCTACCTACCTGTGAGCCTTTGTTAATGGGAATAATAGCAATAAAATAAGGTTCGTGTCTGAAAGAGAAGCTTATACATTTACATATCTGGACTGGAAATTGTTTTATAGTTTATATATTCTTTTTTGAGGCAGCTGCGATGAGTAGTATGGAATATTCAATTTGAGTTAGGAACACCCCTTTATCTATGGCTCTTCTGGCAGAATGTGGAATAAAGATGGATATTCTATTGGCCTAAAATAAGAAGCATTTTTTTCTCCTGGCTTTCTTGAGATGTGTGCCAATTGTATGTGTGTGGGGAGGACCAGCCATAATACCAGGTATCTAATGGAAATAACTTTTTAAATGTAAGCATTGTCCTTGGTTTGGACCTGCAGTGTGTCAGTGAGTTTTGTTAGCTTAGGCTTTGTTCCAAAGAGCATACAGTTTAGTTTCAATGGTCTCAGTGCCAGTTTTTATAAGTAAGCCAGGTTGAAAGTGAGTTGAAGTGGTTTTGTAGTTCATGTTTCAGAGTTTGAATTAAGTTGTTGAGCGCTACAGGACCATATCATCTGCATTTAACAGGTGTGGGGGTAGATGGAGCTCATAAGGCAGTTTATTAATGAAGATGTTAAAAAGTAATGGGATCATAAGAGAGTTTACTGATGAAGATATTAAAAAGTAATTGGACCATAAGGGAGTTTGGTAATGAAGATTGTGGAAATAGGAGGTACTGCCAACCATGCCAGGAGAAGTGGGTCAGTGGATGTATAACATATGCCAGCACAGGTAGCTAGAATTTTGTAAATAATTATGTCATTTGTATATCAAACTGACTTGTGCAGATGCTTGTACTGAAAATGAATTTGTGAGGTTTGCTTGTATTAACATGTATCAACAGTGTGCCCTGATGGAAGGATAAGAAATGTACATGTATTCTTGTAACTGAATTAAATGTATATGTTTTAACAGCATATACTGGAAGGGAAGAGGTTAATCCACCTGACTTTGAAAATAATTCTTGAAATTAAATTACGTTATGGGTTAAGAAATAAAAATGTTATCCCACAGTTTTGAATGGAGCCAGAGACACAATATCTGTGTTAGAGAATAGGTTGTAGTTCCTGGAGGAAGAGTGGAATTCTTTTATGGTTTTATGACTTCCAGCAGCTGCACCACATCTGAGCAATGCTCTTATATGTGTCTTACTGACATGTAGTTGTTAAAATCTTGGCAGCTTCTAGTGTTGGTGATAGTATGGGAGACAGAGTCAGATGACATGATGTATGTGGTGTAATTCTGTACAGAAATAATCTTTTAATATTAGAGGAGACTGAAATCTCAGTAGCATTCTGTAATCTGTCTAGGATATGACAACAAGGACCACTTCATCTTGCCTTGCTCTAGTAACTGACCAGGGATAGTAATTTTCTAAATCAGTTAGGAAAATATAGTGAGAATAGTAGGTATTGTTTTTCTGTAACCATGTGACTCTTTCCATCTGTGTTATTTTTAATATTGCCTGTGAATGAAATTTTGGTGTTTACTGTAAATAGGTATTTAGTATTTTCATGTCCTTTTATTATTTATTATTAAATATATTAAACTTTTCATTGTAGCTGATCCTTTTTAGAAAATATTTGAGCTTTGAGAGTATTTGCATATACTTATTTGGTGATAACTCTGGCCACTCCTGAAAGCCTAGCTGTTTGGTCAACATTACCATTTGTATTAATATTAAGTTAACTCAGCATGATTGGATACCCTTTTAAGGGCCTTATAGTAACTGATGTGGGGCTGTGAATCTACCTTGTAGTCTGGGCTAAGTTGGTAGAGTGGGTAATCTGTGCCAGCCTTTCCCAGGTGTGTGTGTGTGTGTGTGTGTGTGTGTGTGTGTGTGTGTGTGTGTGTGTGTGAAAATCAAATCTCAAAATGTGTGTGTCAGCTACTTGGGCAGGTACACGACGGACTGGCTTCACAGAGACAGTGCTGGAGAACTTGGCTTGGACACTTGGTTGAGGACCTAACTCTACAGATGTGCTAGTGGGGAGTCTTACTGGACACCTGGTGGGAGACAGATAAGATAAATCCAGACCTCAGGCTGATTGTGTTCCCTGTGTGCTCTTAAGGGATATTGTGTTTGATGCAGAGAGGTCTGCATCTGGAAATACTGTTTCCATTTGTATTCCAAGTGAACATCCCTCTCCAATGTCAGTGGTGAGGATTCAGGCTCCTTAATTACTGTCCCAGAGTGGGGATGTCACATATTGGTGAACAGTGGTGTGGATATTGAACTTCTGTATGCTGTAAGCAGTTGTCACTAAAGGTGTGCATTCTGTCAGCAGCCACAAGGTAGACATTCAGAGTTTCATATCACAACAGTTTTGTTCATTTATTTATTTATTTTTTGTTAGTTTAGTTTAGTCAGGGAGAGTAGGCAAAAATGTCAGCAGAGGATTATTGTAAGCTGGTTACGAACTAGTTGTCCAAGGTGTGCAAAGCCAAAGAACTGCTGCAGGTCAACCCGACTAAAGAGGAAATGATTTCAGCCTTAGTTACAGTTCAGTCCAGCAACCAGAAGAATAACCTGTCTGGTGATGAAAATTTACAGTCCTCAGAAACAGGACAGTTCACATTTTCCTCAGAGGACTTAAAAATCCATCTGGAGTTAAAGAGACTTGACCTGGAAACCAACTGGGAATTAGAATCAGCAGAAAGACTGTGGCATTTTGAGACTGAAGAAAATGAGAAGCACCATCAATATGAGAGGGAGATGCTGACTATTTGCAGGGTCATGGAGGTAATAGGGAAGGGAATAATTCTTCCACAGTTAACAGAAGGTGATCATTTTGACAGTTTTATTGATATATTGGAAAGGGTATGTAAACAGTATTATGTTGACCAAAGGCTCTAGGTACAGTTCCTAACCTCCCTTACTCCATGGTAAAGCTGTAAATGTTGTTTCTAAATTGTCTGATATTGATTATTTAAACAATGACAAAGTAAAGAAATGTTTATTCAAATGCTTTAAGTTAACACCTGAAGCTTATGGAAGAAGGTTTTGTGAGCATAGACACAAGGCAGATAAAAGTGTGTGTGATTATATTGCTAAGTTAAGCACTTATTTTCATAGTGTATGAGTGGGTGTCAATTCACTACTTTTGATGGGCTGGCAGACCATTTAGTGAGGGAACAAGCCCTTACCAATTTGCCTGAAGACATGAGAATCTGGTTGGCAGATAGAGAATGTAACTCTGCAGGTGAGCTGGGGAAGAAAGGGGATCTCTGCTTAGCAAGCAGGGCATCACTACGCAGGAAAGAATACCCAGTGCTGCATATGGATATAAGGGAATCCATGGTGGACAGTCTAAACCACCCCAACAGAGTCTGCCAGTTACAGTGGAAGCCACTACTTCAGCTACACAGCCAGGATCAAGGGTTAAATGCTTTAAATGTAACCAGTGAGGTAATGTAGCATATAGATGTCCATGGAGGCAAGGTGGGAAACAAAAGGTGGGGTAGCCACCAAGTGGTAATAACAGTATGCCAGTGGTAAGTTGCCTGGAGACTACAGGGGTACCAAACTATCACAAGAGATTATATCCAATCTTAGTGAATAGAAAACAGGCCACTGCTAAGAGAGACACAGCCTCTGACATTAGCATTTTAAAGCCTGCAGTAGTTAAAGAGTAAGAGTACTTGCTTGGGCAGTCCACTCCAGTCAGAACTTTAGGATGGACTCCATTCCAAATGCCTTTGGTCAGGGTTCACCTTGACTGTGAGGGTGGAAAAGGAAGCAAGAAAGTGGGTGTGTTTGAGGATATCCTTGCAGATGTCTTGACAGAGAATGATTTTGATAATGCAGTACCTTGTGTCCATGCAGTTACATGCAGTCAAGCTTGTAAACAGACATGTAGGTCTGGCAGCCTGGGGGAGACCCAGAAGGATACCACACCTAAAGCCAGGGTTAGTGGTGGGGCTATTTCAGGGAGGGAGCTAACCTGTTGCAGTGAGACTGAAGCTGAGTTGCTTGTAGGTACTGATGTTCCCTTGGACAGAGTGACTGCAAGGGGAGAGGTGAGTGGCAGTACACAGGCATACAGTGAAATACTGTTGTCAGAGGATAACAGACTTCCTGTGGAAGGGGAGCTGGGAAAAGTCATAAATGTAGAGCTGAAACAGGCTCAGCTCTCAGACCCTAAACTAATAAGCTTGAGGGAGGTATCTAGGGAGGCACCTGATTTTCAAGGAAAAGGGAAGTTTGTATTCTTGAATAAAAGGTTACTATATACAGAGTGGATCCTTGAGGGAGGGCTAGGGGTTGAAGTAATACAGCAACTGGTAGTACTTAGAGCCTACCATTTGGCACTTCTAGCCATAGCTGATAACATTTCTTTTGCCGATCATATGGGCATAAAGTGTACCAAGAAACGTATTATGCAGAACTTTTATTGGCCTAGGATTGCAAAGCATTTAACAGGGTACTGTAGGACCTGTAAGCAGTGCCAAAAAGTAGGCAAGAAAGAAGACAAGGTTAAAGCTCCTTTGATGCCTCTGCCTGTGATTGAGGAGCAATTTCAGAGGGAAGCTTTGAATATTGTGGGGCTTCTGAGTACCCCAAGCTCCACAGAGAAGAAGTATATCCTGGTGGTAGCAGATTATGCTACTTGATAAGAGGCAGAGAAGGTAAATGCTTTGTTAGAGATTTTCAGCAGGGTAGGTCTCCCAAAAAAATACTGACTGACAGAGGCACCAGTTTCATGTCAGAAATGCTGGCTTGTCTGTGAAAGCACAGTGGGGTGAAACACCTAAAGACCATCCCCTACCATCCCCAGACTAATGGTCTTGTTGAGAGGTTAACCTCTACACTCAAGACCATGCTATGGACATTTGTATACCAGTTTAAGAGAGAGTGGGACAAATATTTCCCCATCTGCTCTCTGCTTATAGAGAGGTACCCCAGGAATCCATAGGTTTTTCACCATTTTCGCTACTGTATGAGCATAGGGTAAGGGGACCTTTATTCATGATGAGTGGGAGGGTGAGTGTGAATCCCACAAGAAGTCTGTTTGTGGCATATGTCCTAAACCTCTAGACAAGGCTCATTGAGCTCATGGCCTTGTCTCAAAGCTGGCAGGAGTCCAGCAGCAGAAAAAGGTCTGGTATGAAAAGAATGCCTGGGCCAGAGAGTATGCTGTGGGGCAGCAAGTGATGGTTCTCATTTCTATCGACATAATAAGCTGCAGGCAGCTTGGGAGGGATCCTTCAAAATGGTAATGAAGGTCAGTGATGTTAACTACATGTAGAACTGCTAGGCAGGAGGCAGGGGCACAAATTGTTCCATGTTAACATGATGAAACCTTACCACAATAGAGAGACCCTGGTGCTAAGTACTTGCAGTGGATTGCAGGAGGAGTCTGAGGGGAACCTGGTGACTGATCTCAGTGAGGCTCAGCCTGACACCTCTGTGAAAGGTGTAGCAATGTCCCAGCAGCTATCCCCTACCCAAGTTCAAGTAATCCGAGCAGTGTTACAGGAGTTTGGGAGCATGTTCACTGAGGAACTTGGGTGTACCCACGTGGTGCAGCACTATGTGGATACAGGACCTCAAAGGCCTATCAAGCAGGCCCCTTACAGGGTGCCTGAGAGAGTCAGGGAGACTCCAAGGGAAAAGATACAGGAAATGTTGGAACTGGAGGTAATCCAATAATCCAGCACTCCCTGGGCCTCCTCAGTGGTGCTAGTACCGAAGAAAGATGGCAGCACCAAGTTCTGTGTGGACTACAGGAAACTAAATAGTCACACAGAGTCAGATGCTTACCCCATGCCTAGGACAGATGAAGCCTCAGAGAAGCTGGGTGGGGCTAAGTATCTGACCACTATTGATCTAACCAAGGGCTACTGGCAGGTGCCCTTGACTCCCATGCCTAGAGAAAGGTTAGCCTTTGTGACACCTTTCGGATTATATGAGTTCACAAAGATGCCCTTTGGGATGAAAAATATCTCAGCAACCTTTCAGAGGCTGGCAAATCATATCCTAGTAGGAGCAGGAGATTATGAACTTGCTTACCTGGATGATATTGCCATTTACAGAGATTCCTGACATGAGTACCTTCAGCATGTCAGGGAGGTCCTGAGCAGACTGCAAAGGGCAGGGTTGACCATTAAGCCCAGTAAGTAACAGGTGGGTATGGCTGAGGTCTCCTACATGGGACATAGAGTGGGGAGGGGTAAAATAAGGCCAGAACTTTCCAAAGTGGAAGGCATTCAGGCGTGGCCTGCTCCTGTTACTAAAAATCAGGTGAGGACATTCTTGGGGACAGTGGGGTGCTATAGAAAGTTTGCTCCCAATTATAGTACAATAGCTACTCCTGTAACAGACCTGATGAGGAAAAACAGGCCAGGCAAGGTAGTGTGGATCCCAATCTTTGAGCAGGCATTCCAACAGCTTAAAGGGACTTTGGGAGGACCCCCTGTGTTAGCCAGTCCAGATTACAGCAAATAATTTGTTGTGTAGGTGGATGTTTTGAACCATGGGGTGGGGGCTGTACTCAGCCATGTCTCCTCAGAGGGAGAAGAGCACCCATTGGTATATCTCAGCTGTAGACTCCAACCTAGGGAGGAATGTTATGCAGCAGCAGAAGAAAGAAAGTTTAGCCATAGTATGGGCTCTGCAGAAACTTCAACCCTATTCTGTATGGAAGGAAATTCACTGTAGTTACAGACCACAATCCCTTAACCTGGCTAAAATAACTAAATTAGAATAACCAAGTTACCTAACAAACTGGCCAAACTACTGCCCCAGACCAACACCAACTGCCTAAATGACCTAATCTCTATCTAACTCATGCCAAATTAGCTACATACTTTCTAAATGTAAATCCGTCTAGTCTCTTCTACTTTCTTCTACTTTCTCTTTACACATTGTCCTTTAGTATACCTTCAAGTTTCAATCTTGCAAACTCATTATATACTTACTAAACATAATTCCCTCTAGTCTTATCTACTTTCTCACTACACATTTCCCCTTTAATAAACCTTCTAGTTCAAGCTTGCATATATTGGCCAATCTTGCAAAGTCTACGTATCAAGTAATCAGCTCAAACAGATCTGCTTTTATGATTTTTTGTATCCTCAAATAGTAACCTTAGCTACTAGTCTGTTTTTTCTATCCTGTATAAAATTCCATTAATTGTAATTTGTTTTATTTTTAGAAATGATCTGTAACATTTGGTATTCATCTCTTAAGAAACACGATGTAAAATTGTTAACTTGTAAAATTGTTACGTTTTCTCATTCATTGTATGTCTTGGAGCTTTTCTCCCCAGGCCTCCACTGAAAATGGACTTGTTGCCCAGTCTGACTTTCCCAGTAAACAAATGTAAAATAAATAAATAAACAAACATGGTTACATCGGGCCAGCCAGAAAAATGCCAAGTTACTAAGGTGGAGCCTAGGGTTGCAGGCATATGATATGACAGTGCAGCACCATAGTGGGGGTTAGCAATGCCAATACAGATGGGCTCTCAAGGCAGTGTATGGATTAATGTATTCCAAGATAGGCTCATTCTTCTCAAGCAATGTTCCTCAAGGGCACTTGAAAAACTAGCTTAAGCTTTCAAAGTGGTGAGAGATGTGACAATAGGAGGTGCTGTCATCCATGCTAGGAGAAGTGGAGTAGTGGATGTATAACATATGCCAGCACAAGTAGCTGGAATTTTGTAAATAGTTATATGTCATTTGTATATCAAACTGATTTGTATAGATGCTTGTGTTGAAAATGTATTTGTGAGGTTTGCGTGTATTAAAATGTATCAACAGTGTGCCCTGCTTGAAAGAAAAGAAATGTACATGTGTTATTGTAACCAAATTAAATGTATATGTTTTAACAGCATATACTGGAAGGGAAGAGGTTAATCCACCTGACTTTTCAAACTATTCTTGAAATTAAATTAACATTATGGGTTACGCCATAAAGATGTTATCCCACTTTTTTTGAATGGAGCCAGAGACACAATGTCTGTCCTAGAGAATAGGTTGTAACTCCTGCAGGAAGAGTGGAATGGTTTTATGGTTTTATGACTTCCAGCAGCTGTGCCAAATCTGAGCAATGTTAATTTGTGTGTGTATTATTGAGATTTAGGTGCTAAAATCCTGGCAGCTTCTAGTGTTGGTGATACCATGGGAAACAGAGTCAGATGACCAGATGTATGTGATGTCATTCTGTATAGAAATAATGTTTTAATATTAGAGAAGACTGAAGTCTTAGGAGCATTCTGTATTCTGTCTTGGATCTGACAGCAAGGGCCACTTCATCTTGCCTTGCACTTTCAAGTGACCAGGGGTAGTAATTCTCTAAATCAGTTAATAAAATATAATGATAATATTAAATATTGTTTTTCTGTGACTATGTGAATCTTTCCAGCTGTTATTTTTAATATTTTCTGTGATTGAACCTCTGGTGCTTACTGTAAATAGATATTAAGTATGGCCATGTCCTTTTATTATTTATTATAAAATATATTTAAGCATTTCATAGTAGCTAGTCCTTTTTAGAAAATATCTAAGCTTTGACAGTATTTGTGCATACTTATTTGGTGATAACTCTGACCACTTCTGAAAGCTTGGCTATTTGGTCAGCATTACCATTTGTTGTTGTTGTTGTATCTTTCGGCTTATCCCAGCTACGGGTCACCACAGCGGAACTCCGGTCCGCTAATGTTTGGTAGTGGATTTTTACGCGCCGAGTTACCAGCCCTGACGCACATGTTAATATTAATTTCACGCAGTATAATTGGCTACCCTTTTAAGCACCTTATAGTAACTGACTGGTGGCAGTGAATCTACCTTATAGTCTGGGCAAAGTTGCCAGAGTGGGTAATCTGTGCCAGCCTTTGCTAGGTGTGTGTGTGTCTGTGTGTGTGTGTGTGTGTGTGTGTGTGTGTGTGTGTGTGTGTGTGTGTGTGTGTGTGTGTGTGTGTGTGTGTGTGTGTGTGTGTGTGTGTGTGAAAATTAAATCTCAAAGAGTGTGTGTGTCAGCTACTTACTGGTTTCACAGAGTGGATGCTGGACTACTTGGCTTGGACACTCGGCTGAAGACTTAACCCTACACCTGTGCCAGTGGGGAGTCTTATTGGGGACCTGGAGGGAAACAGATATAGAGATATCCAGACCCTGGGCTGACTGTGTTTCCTGTGTGCTCTTAAGGGAAATTTTGCTTGATGCACAGATATCTGCATCTGGAAATATTGAGTGTATCCATTTGTATTCCAAGTATCAGTGGTGAGGATACAGGTTCATAGGCTCATAGGTTGGTACTAGACTATCAGCCCTAGGGCCTATACAAGCCTAGCCATAACAATTCACTGGATATTTCTTCCCACAGTATTTACTTCCCTGGACCCCTGTCTAGCAGGGTGACTGACGTGATCCCCGGGGTGAATTTCCTATCTCCCATCCAATCATCAAAGTTCTTTTTGAAGAGGACCAAAGAGGTGCGCTGCTTGACATGTATGGGCAGTCTATTCCAGAGTCTCGGGAGTCTCTGGGTCAGGAACCTATCCCTCCAGTATGTTTTGTTCATTGTGATGACAAGGTTTAGATCTCTGGAGCATGTGGCTGTGGGGGATTGGGATTTCTTTAAGTGTAGCATGTTGAACAGCTCCGGGTTTGACATGGCCTTGTATGTTAAGCAGAGATCGCCTCTGAGTAGACGATATGTGATAGAGTATAGGTGGAGTTTTTTTAGATGGTCAGCATAGAGCATCTGCTTTAGGCCTGTGATTCTTTTAGTAAGGTATTTCTGCGGCCTTTCCAGTTGTTGCAGATGTGTTGAGATGTACATACCAAATGGGGCATTGTATTCTATAATGGGTCTAATGAGGGATGAGTACAGTGGGACAATGGCCTCCTTTTTTCTAGATGAAAAGCCCTTAGTGATGTGGTGTGCCACATAGAAGGATTTCCTGACTGTTGTGGCAATGTGGTTATTGAAGGTGAGACCACTGTCCACATGTGTCCCTAAGTCTCTTATCACACTTTTGGTGTTTAGTGTACTGCCACCTATGTGGTAATTCACGGATACATGTTTTTTCTCAAAGGGGATAACTATATATTTCTTGGCATTGAGCTTGAGACCATGGATCTGGCACCAAGCATCTGTTTCTGTAAAGTCCTTTTGTAGAATATCCACACCATTTGGGAATTCAATAATGGCTCCCATTTTGCAGTCATCTGCAAACCTTGTTAGCCAAAGTCCCTTAGTGTTGGCCTTTACTTCAGAGAAGTAGATGCCAAACAAGAGTGGTCCAAGGACTGAACCCTGAGTTACTCCACTTGTCACTTATCTGAAGCTTGATTTTGAGTTGGCTACTTTTACAGTGTGGGTTCTGTCAGTAAGCCAGTTGGCAACCCATCGTGTGATGTAGGGATTAATGCCCAGCTTAGCAAGTTTGTCTATGATTCCAGAGTGAAGGATGGTGTCAAAGGCCTTGGCAAGGTCCAGATAGGCTGTGTGGACCACCTTACCCTTGTCCACAGCTCTGGAGACTGATTTGAAGAAGTCAATCAGGCCCAGGAGACAAGATCGGCTTTTCACAAACCCAGACTGCATGGGGTCCAGTGTTTGAAGGTTGCTAATGTCTTTGTTTATACGTTCCATGGTAATATATTCCACGGCCTTGCAAATCAGGCTCATCAGACTGACGGGGCAGTAGTTCCCAGGATCTAAGGTGAATCCCCCCTTGCGGAGTGGGATAACTGTAGCTGTGCACCACTCAGTGAGCATGAAGCCTGAGGTGAGGCTATGATTAAGCATGACACTTAGGTGATGTACAAGTTCATTTTGTAGTTCATGTAGTACACAGCCTGGGATGTCATCTGGTTCCATGGATGCTGTATTCTTAGCTTTGGAGAGTGCATTTTTTACCTGTGTGGCCATTATTACTGGAATTTGGCAATCTTTCGGTATTTAGATGGGCCATTTAGGGGGTGAGAGAGGGTGAAGTTTGAACTGAATCAATCTGCCAGGATATTGGCAATATCCTTGGGATCAGTATATTTAATGCCAATCTGTTGTAGCTCAGAGCAGATCTGAGCATTGCCATTTATAGTCTTGACATAGCTATAGAATGCCTTGTGGTTGTCTTTGGAATCTTTGGCAATTTTATTTTCATAACTAGCTTTGGAGGATTTTATGAGGGATCTCAACTTCTTACTGAGGCTAGTAAGGGAGTTTTTTGCATCCTGGGATTTTCCTCTTTTCTGCAACAGTTTCTTCCTTTTGTTGTAAAGTTTGTTTATGGCAAGGGACCACCATATTGGCTTCCTTTTTTTGGAGGAGAGCATCTTGGTTCTATTGGGGATAGCATGATTCATGCACGAGTGGATGTGCTCGTACGGTGCCTTAGTGTAGGATTCAGCAGTTGAACTTTCAGTTCCCATCTGCATGGGTGTCATGAAGTTTGTCACTTCTGACTTGAGTTGCATGAAGTTGGCTTTGGAGAAGTTTTCTATGAAGGTTTCCTTACTGGGGGGTGGGGGGATGTGGATGTCAAGGGTGATTAACTTATGGTCAGACCTGACCAACAAAGGGGGGTGACCATAGGTGTGGAGCATGAATTTCCCATGTTGGTAATGACCAGGTCTAGGATATTGGAGCCCCTGGTGGGACTAAGGATTAGTTAATCCAGGGCATTGGAATTTATTAATTCCAAGAACCGGTGGGCAAAGGTGTTGGTACATGAGTAGTTTTCCCAGTTAATGGCAGGGTAGTTGAAATCACCTAGTATTAGTTGTATCTTAATATTTTCCAGTATGTTTAAAAATGTGTAGTGAGAATCTTGGGGCATGGTGGGGGATCTGTAGCAAGCTAAAATTTGGATTGCAGTCTTACCTAATGTTAGTTGCACCTGGAGAATTTCAGATGCATTGTGTTGGGCAACTAGCCTAGTGTTGTGAATATCCTTGGTGAATATGGACACTCCTCCACCTTTAATGTTTTGGTCCTGGTTTGGTGACCGAAAAGTGTGGAAAGAGTTGTAGCCTGTTATTGCAGGGGTGCTCTCTGGAACCTTGAACCAGGTCTCAGTTACTGTACAGATATTGATGTTCTGCATTTTTAGGAGTGCCTCGAGAGAGTGCATTTTGAGGTTTAGACCTCTAACATTGAGTAGCATTACCTTCAGATTTTGCATGCTTGCACCTGTTATGATGGTGGTGTTGTCCTTTGAACTTTGCCTAAAAAAGACACTATAGGGTTGGCAAGAGCCTTAGCCAGTAACCTGAATCCCAGGGGTGACAGGTGCAAACCATCTCTGGCAAAGCATCATGGTCTGTCGATCATTTAGTCTCAGGCAGACAGATACTGGATCCCCTGTGAATGAAACCAGAAGCTTAGACAATTGTTGAAGTCAATCATTTTTCCCTTATACTATGGTATCATTCTGGGTGAAGGCAGGATGCTACTCAAGGCTAGGATCATACCTACCTGGGCCACATGATCTGAGAGCTCTTCCATGTCTCTTTCCATGTTGTCCAGGGAGGTACATCTCAAGTCATTTACTCCAACATGGACAATGACAGAGTCATGTTTGTACTTGTTGTGGAGTGACTTGAGTGCATGCATTATGTGGCAGATCCTGGCACCCAACAGGCAGCTGACTGTAATTTTCTCATTGTTCAACCTGGTGAGTGGGACATCAGTGTGCCTGACTATAGCGTCACCTATGACTAATGTGCTGGGTATGTTGTCTTGCTTTAGGGGCTGTTGTTGGGTGGCACACTGGTGTTGTGAGCTATGTGACACTTTGGTTGTGACTGGTTTGTTTGCATTTCAGCTTTGGAGGTCCTTGTTGCTTGGGCAGGTTAATGTTAAGGGCCTCCACATATGTGGGTTTAGTGTTGCTATGTGTGGGTTTAGAAGGGCTATCTGTTGCTTGAGGTGTACTGTGGGTGTTAACCTTTTCCTCTTGACTGTCTAGCACAATCTTGGGTGGAGAGAGCTTTGCTTCCAGTTTGACTATGTAAGTGCATTTCTCACAGGTTGTAGTGTGGTGTGGTAGGAGGATAGGGTTGTCTGTGTACAAGAAGCAATTGCTGCATTGCCCCAGTATGCCCAGATTCACCAGGTGGACAGGAGAAATCACCAGGACATGCCTGGTTTGGTGCTGTTTTTTGTAAAGTACAAGAGCTGTTTTCCCCTTACCTTAGCATGGTACTTTGCAATTATAGGCTGTTTGGTGTCTATGATTAATTTATCCTTATTAACAAGGTGAGTTGAGTGCTTGTATCAGTTTAAGACTTCCTAGTGCTTTCCAGCAAGTTTTAAAGCAAGTGCTAGTCACAGGGATGCTTAAAGGTAAGATGAAAAAAATGGTTTATAATAAACACTGCAGTGTGCACTAGAGGAGTTAGATGTGAAAGTAGGTAACTTAAGTTTTACCTGTCTAAAAAGTTAAATTTTAGTGGGCAGTCACTACTTTTAAAACAGCAAGATAGATTGAAAGGGGGTGGTCACTTTTGTATTCTGGTACTATAGAATACAGTAGAATGACCACTAAATTTAAATAATTGAAGGGGAGTGATTTCATAAAATGATAGTTTTGTGCTTACTCATTCAAGCCAGTAAAAACAGAGAGGAAATGAAATACATGGTCAAATTAACAAAAGGGAAGGCAACTAGAAAGACAGTTGTGTTTAAGAACACTACAGTAACCGGGTGGTAGGGTGGGGAAAAATTCTGCCTGACTCACAAGAGACAGAGCTGTGGTTTCTTTTCAAGTTTTAATATGCAGTTAAAAGCAGAATGCAAGTAAAACACAAGGTAAATAAAACAAATCACAGTATTCAAAATAGAAAAAGGCAATAAAGTAATACAACAAATAAAAAGCAAACTAACCTTTTCCTCACAGCAAAGTGTAGCAGAGTCTGGGTGAGCCTTTCTAGTAAAGCTCTGAAATGCTTTATTTTACCCCTTAAATAGAAGGTTTAGTTCCTAGCTCCACCTCCTCAGTTCACAGATGATTAACCTTAACTGACCTGTTCTATTGACCTGTACTAATTTCTGCCTGACTAACAAGAGACAGAGCTGTGGTCACTTTTCAAGTTTTAATATGCAGTTAAAAGCAGAATACAAGTAAAACATTAGGTAAATAAAACAAATCACAGTATTCAAAATAGAAAAAGGCAATAAAGTAATACAACAAATAAAAAGCAAGCTAACCTTTCCCTCACAGCAAAGTGTAGCAGAGTATGGGTGAGCCTTTCTAGTAAAGTACCTTGATTACTGGCCCAGAGTGGGGACATCACAAAGATATCAAAAAGTAATGGGATCATAAGGAAGTTTATTGATGAAGATATTAAAAAGTAATGGATACATATTTTTTTACTTTGAGCCACACCTTTGATCAGGAGGGCTTTTGTGAGCTAGTCAACCCATTTCTTATGAAAAGTGACAGTCGGTGAGGTAGTTTTGAAAGCATGTTGTGGTTTCAGGGCATATGCTAATTTGGAGTAGGTAGGACAGCAGGTGTATGGTCTACAAGGTCATATGCTTTTTATTAGGTCAACAAAGTCTGATTTCTTAGATGACCTTTCTCCATGTCAATGGAAATTTCCATCAGGAAGTGGCCTTATTTTTGTCGTGGTGCTTTGACCTGTCAAAAACATGCTGGCTGTGAGAGAAGAGTTTGTATTGTTGAACATAATTGACTAGTCATTTGTAAACTAATCTTTCAAATATTTTACCTAAAGTTAGTAAGATGACAATTGGTCAGAATTCTAGGGTGTCTGGTTTTGTCAGTTTTACTTTATTTTGGTAAGTATTTGATTAAGGCTGATTTATGTTTGGCAGAAGTATATAAACAAGAGTGTATATTTTCTGTGCCTGTAGGTGTATATGTAATGGGTTTGATCAAGTAGTATGAGCTGGTCTTTTAAGTAGTTTGAAGTAGAAGGGAGTGATTTTGGGGGGGATGTATTGCCATTTGGTGGGTGCTGAATGGGGTTCATATTATGTTATCAAAAGATAACGTTATTGAATGGCCAAAACATCAAAATGGACGTATTTCAAAGTTTGAATTGTGGGATTGCGGTACAGTGAAGATTGGGATATTTGTCCTTTCCTCACTGTAGTGTGATCTCGGAGTTGGAATATATATTTTGCAGGGGATGTTTTGAAATGCGGCCGTTTTGATGTTTCAGCCATTCAATTATGTTAGCTTTTGATAACGTAATATGAACCCGCTGAATGTTGGCCTCTTCATGTCATAGAGTTGAAACCTCCTGTGAGATGTATGATGGATTGAAGGGAGGAATGGAATTTTATGAAGAAGGACGTGTGTATGTCTATCTGTTAGGTGATTTACTTATTTTCAGAAGATCTTTGGACAGTGGATTGTGGTGTGTTGTGTTGCTTTTAAAAGTTTAGTTTTATGCCATCAAATCTGCATGTTTCCCAGGTTGAGGAATTGTGTGTATTGTAGTTACATGTTAAGTGAGGGAGATTGTAGTCACATGTTAAGTGAGTGATTTTGTTTTCAGTTATGCCAGGCATTATTTTTAAACTTTAGGAGGGCTTTGAGCTCTTTTTTAAGCAGGTATTGTTGTTGTTGTTTTGTATAATCTTACGACTAGAGGAAAACATATGATATGAATATTTTTTCAGCATATTGGTGGGGGTTTAGCTGTTAGGTGTAAGTATAATAGATCTATTACTATAGAGTGGTTAATTGAGGAGAGGTATATTCTGAGCTTGATAATGTCTTCTTTGAAGGATATATATGGGGGGGGGGTATATGAGCAATTTATCTAACCAGACAGTGTTCCTCATTTGCATCCAAAAAGTAACACATATAGAGAATGGGTTTACTTAGCAAATCAAAAAGAAAAAAACAAACTCGTATACTGAGGCATGTTAGCACATTGGTTACAGTTTTACTTTAATTTACTGTGCAGGTTTGAGTTATGCAGCATTATGTTTGCATATGTCCTTAACAAACATTGTTATGCACCCTTGAAAGCTATGAATATCAGGCTCACTGCATTCTGTATCTGGTCTATCTTTCTGGTGATTTTTGGGTCATAAATTCTTCCATGTATTTAGTCTAGGGACTAAGCTACAGTACTTCACTGTATTATGGAGGATGGTGTAATGGTTAAGTTGTTTATTTTCAAGACACAAGGTACAGGATTTGATCTCCACCTTGGGGTAATTGGCTAGGCTTAAAATTTGCCCACAAGGGCAATTAGCCTCGTATGATGCTATGAAACCATTTCTGCCTGCAACCTACTTCCTCTGTTAAACATAAGCATTCTTTCAAATTAATTTTCTCTTACTACATTTTTCAATTCTTTTCTATTCAGTAGAGGAAGAGGTCTTGTCTGTTCATGCAGCTGGCTTTCAACTTACAATTTCATCATATTTTTGGTTTTCATGTCATTTTTATCATCTGTTGACTTCCCTTCTCAGTTTGTGAATGCTAATTCTATAGCTATGCAACATGACCCCATCCATATTTCAAACAAAAATTAGGATACTGCATGATCTACTGCAATACTCCCTTGTACAGTCGCCTGTGCCTGTATGTTAATTGCCAAAGTCAAAACCTTCTAGCACCATCTATGCTTTATTTCTGTACTGTTTACTGTTTTGTGTCCCTGGCTATAGGACTCTTTAAGCGTGTTTCTAGTACACTTCTAATATTTGTTCCTGTCTAATTATTTCCTAGTTTTGTAAATGAATTACCCCCACTAATGTCACTGCAAGGGAAAACACTTGTTTATGTATTTATACTATGTAAACCATTCTTGTTTTTATTGAATGCACACACTGATGGGAAAGCTTTACAAATGAACCTCTATGTTCAACAATTTTTCTTCCCGTAAACTATTAAACAAATGATTTGCAAATTAATACATCTAAAGTAAACAGAAACATGTGTTATCCATTATTTCTTTTAGAAGTGGTTATTAATGAAATGTAAACAGTCAGATCAGAGAATTTATTCATGGTCATTTCTTCTTTCAGTTTTCAAACTCTAGCAATGTGTCTTTGGTGCTATGCAATCTGGTTTAAACTTTTAAACTGCTCACACATGCATTCATACCAAAGAAACAAGAATTTAGCAATCTGTATCTTTGGATCACTTGATTTATATAGTCACACTTCAAATAAATTAGGGTTCCAAAGTGCAACATGTCTGGTGAAAATGTTCATACTGTACTATTTAGCAGGATCTGATTTGCATTCTTCTTGGATTTTTTCATAGTTCGCTTAAATAGTTATAATAACTGTCCATCTAGCTATCCATTTTCTAAACCGTATGCTTCATGTACCACATATTTATTCTGGGACTAAGCTCAGCACTGTGCAACATTATTTCACAAAGCAGTTCTGCTTAAAATCCCTCAAAGCCTACTTGTTCTGTCAAGCATAAGCACTTTTTTCGTAATTGCTTGTAGCGTCAGTCAGATGACAGTATCCCATGCCACACGTTCCAGCTTCCAGGCAAGCACAGAAATAAATCCTTCCAATGTGCCTGGGTGGCCCTATGTTCTCCTCCTGTAAGCTATACCTGGTAGACTTCCTGTGGTAGGCATCTTGGGGATATAATTACAAGGTGCACAATCCATCTTAACTTCCTTCCTTCAATATGGATGAGCAGTTACTATACTCCAATATCTTCCCAAATTGTATATCTCCTCACTTAATCATCGATAGTGATCCTAGTTATCCTCTGAAAAAGCACCATTCCTGACCACTTGGATATAAATTGATCTACAAACTAAGAGCATTTTCCATTGAATCAGCTCTCACGTTATCAGCACATTCTGATACAAAGCCTGCAGTATTTCTGCTGCTGCACCAATTCCACCAATGAATGTCCTTGTGCCTTCTAGCCTGACTAGTTAATTATATTCCAAGATAATGTCTCCATCTGAGTAACTGTTCCCAGTCCCCTAGAGAGAGCAATTCATTATCTTCTGGGATGGAATTATGACTTTTTATTTGCAGGTGCTGATTTTCGTCCCACCTGCTTCACACACTCTAACCGAATGCATCAAGACTAGCTTTATTTAACTAAAGTGGCCCACATATCTCCCCCATCTTATTAGTTCACTTGTATTTATTTATTTTATTTTATATATTTTAAGTAGGTACGCCCATTGGACACAAGTGCCCCTTTTCATGGGTGACCTTGAAGCACTACTTACGTGACATGCTCCAAGGTATACAGTAGACACATGAAGATATATTTTTATGCTGTCCATAATCAGGCATAGAAAAATGCACACAACACCACTTTCCTTGTTCATTTCCTTTTGGCTTTGTCACTGATATAAGAATCATCTATTTGAATTTAACATTATGTGCTACTGGAGAGCCAAGCTGTAAAATGTTAATTCCATTATAATGATTTTTAGTTTATCAGGGAAGAATTCTGGTAAATCCCAAGTTTGGACTGTCTGAGAATTGAAAAAAAAAAGGACTTTCATGGAATTTTACATTTTTTGCAGGAGATCTAATTCACCATAAGATATATTTCTGCTCATTTCTATTATTTATAATATTGTCAGATTGCATTATTGAGCATTTAGTGCCTAGACTGTGTTTTAATTTTCAAT
This sequence comes from Protopterus annectens, assembly GCF_019279795.1. Classification (NCBI taxonomy): domain Eukaryota; kingdom Metazoa; phylum Chordata; order Ceratodontiformes; family Protopteridae; genus Protopterus; species Protopterus annectens. Next base: position 148,919,645 of record NC_056728.1, on the reverse strand, counting down.
ATATATTGTGTAGATGAAAATGATAATGAAATCACCATAATGACTGGAAATTACATTTAAAAGTCAAAGGTATAATTTCCAGTTTTCATTTCATAAAAATGGAATTCCATTGTTTGAAAACCAAAAATCAGTGTCTCTCAGGATGTGACAATACACAGAGCATGTAACACACTGACTTGGCTGGCACTTCAGAATCTATTTTTAATCCATGATTGGGTTTACCTTCATGAGCCTGATACCCAACAGAGTTAACACACTTCTTCATACATTTTTTTGTCAGAGTATGTTTCCTGAGGATATATTTTTTATATAGCTAATGACCTTAATGTATTGTAGCAGGTAGGATCAACACAACTTAAAGAAGGAATAATGTACAAATGTATTCTTAAAAGGGCACCTTTCTCTTCCTGGGAGATGCAAAAAGCTTACAATTCCTATCTATCTATCTATCTATCTATCTATCTATCTATCTATCTATCTATCAATCTATATCTATCTATCTTTCTAGCTATCAATGGATAGTAGTGGACAGAGGGCTTGACCCACTGCAAAAATGGTTATTTTGCATTGTTTCACTGAAATGTCATATAAATTCTAGATAACGGTAGTTTGCCCTTTGAAATAGTACTTTGAGTAGTTTCAATATATTGCAGTTTGTGGAAACATAATACACCCACATGACAGGTAAAACACTTACAGTGTACCAGCTCTGCCTGCAAATGAATACACACAAGACTTGCAACCCAAACAAGGAGGGGATATCAAGCCAAAAAAAAAAAAAATGGACTCCACAGACCAACATGTGATATTGAGGTCCTACAATGCAGATGTACTGTGGACTCTATAGATGAATGATTCATGTTTTTAGCCTGCTATTAAAGATCCAAGAATAATGCATTGTGATCAGCAGCTGTGGTATTTATTAAAATGTATATGCAAATATCTACACCATATGCAGTATAAACAATATCTACAATAGAAAAAATGTACACAACAATGTGAAAAACACAGCAATAATCTTTGACATTTATCTCAGAAGCACACTATTACCTTCACCAAATTGTATCTCAAAGCAATATCCTCCAAAAATCAGGTCTGAGACAAATAATGTTCCATTAAAATCTACCCCACTACCATACATCCACGTAATGTCAACCTCTTCTCTTTTGATACATTCCACACATTCACATGATTCAATTTTATCACAACCCATGTATCATACTGGTAACAAGATGATTAACTGAGACCTGCTAGGGAAGATCCCGTTTCTACAAAAATTAATAACCTTCTCCAAGAAATCTGGAAGTAGGTGTGTTAGTTACTGGCCAAAATCTCCACCTTGTTCACTACACCTCCCTCTTCTTCCTTCTACCTACATTCTGTCTCACCTCTTAATACTAAACCTCCATTTTTTTCCCTTTTTCTCATTATGTCAAGCTCATTTCCAAATATGTTTCACAGTGCTTTACATGATTCTGTTATTAACTAATGATATTCTGTTTAAATGCATATTTGCTGATTACTTGTCTGGCTCTGTTGATTACTTGTATATCTCTGTTTTCTATGTCCATTATTTATTTATTTCCAGTACTCTTCTCTGTGGAAAAAGTTTCACAGTTCATGCCACTATTAATTAATGATACTCTAGTTTAAATTTGTGTATATGTTTATTACTTGTACACCTCTGTTTACTATGCTCTTTATATAACGTTGGCCTTTTCCTGGAGCTTTTCTCCCTGGCCCTTTACTGAAAGCAGGTAGCTTTCTGCCCAGTTGGACAATCCAGGTACAAAAAAATGCAATAAACAAATTAGCCAATTAACTAACTAACTAGGTAACTAACTAAACTAACTAAATAAATAAATAAAATATTATTTTCCAATTTCAATGAAACAAGTCTCACATTGCTATGTAGTTACATAATTGATCCCTTGCAGCCATCAGTAGGTTAGGCCATTAATATGGCAGTCTCTTATGTATTTTATAAGTACTTGTTCTCTCCAATATAATTGTCAAGTTGAGTTTTAAAATATTTTAAGGTTTCTGATTCCCTAATCCTTAGATGAAGATTTTTGCACAATCTGTGTATATTTTGGGTAATAAAAACAATGTGTTTTAGTTCTGTAAATTTTTGATCTGAATAAATTTCCCATTTTTCTCATTCCTACAAATGACAGGCAAATTTACCTCTTATTAAGATAAATGATGCTGTAAAGATTTAGATGTTTTAATCTTTCTTCATACTTTAAAATTTTCACAAATTTAATTATTTTAGTATACTTCCTTCATATTGTTCCCATAGTTACAATATCTGCCATGGGCAATGTAGAAAACATCAAATTATACTCAATGATTGGTCTTATTTATATTAAAAATAATGCCTTTAATACCCTTGGGTCCTGAAAATCCATTGTACCAAAGATTAATCCAGTCTTTCTCTTGGCTCTAACCTTACTGCCCTGTATATGTAATTTGAAAGATAGATCACTATCAATGATTATCCCAAAATCCCTAATCCATTTTACTGCTTCAAGTTCTTGATCACCCATTTTTTACCTCGATTCTTTGTGCGGTACAAACTAACCCTTACATTTTTTTATAGTTAACGTGAGATTTATTCCAGTTGCCCATAAATAAATTTTATTTGGATAAGTTTCTAGTTAGATACTTCACTCTAGTGCATACCAGTTTTCCATAATATAAGGTCTATAACTACACATATGAAAACATAGAAACCTACTAAACTATATCTGCCACGAAGATTTATAGCATTCCTCTTGGACAGAAATGCACTATAAGTTTTAAACAATAGATTCCCATGCAAACAAAACAAATACACCAAAAAGAGTTTATCTCACTGCACTCCTGCTAGTTTCTGAGGGCTACACACAATCTGTTAGCATATATGAACAGAACGGAGGTGATAAAGAGTGGTGTATGTTGCCATAATTTAAAAATTAGGGATGTGCAACAACCATTGTTTTTCACTCCAGGTATGGTCAGCTGTAGAAAGGAAAAGATCCAGAATTCAAAATCTGAGATCTGTCCTAGGAGGTATGGATTTCCTTAATGCAAACTCAATGGCAGCTATGGCCTCTATTCCATACTGCCTCAGTTAGTGGGCATACCCATAGCATGTGAACATTGTTGGTGCTTTCCTGACCATATCTCCAGCAAGTTCCTTCCCTCTTCCTGTGCAGAATTGTGTGATGGTGGGTGGGGGATTGAGGTGCCAGAAGTGTAACTTTTTAAAATATGTAAAATACAAGGAATGGTCTGAGTTCCTTTGTTTTTAATCCAATGTAGTCGAGATCCATTTTCTAGGGCTATGTTCAGGTCCAGGAAAGGTGGACCCCTTGTGTCTATCCTCTTCAAAGGCTGTTTGGCTATAGCTCTCCAGGGTTGTATAGGCCCATGACAGAACTTGCTGGACAGGTTCCCTGTATGTGGGGTTGGCAACTGCCAGCTCAGCTACAGTCACTTCACTAGATGTGGTATCCCCCAGAAGAACCCTGTAATGACTAGTCAGCTGAAGATATTGCAGTCAGGTTAGTTTATTATGGCCTGAGCCACAATCTGCCAGAGAACGCAGGGAGTTGTCTTTAGAGACAAATATATTAATCCAAAACACAATGTCACATCTTATCCATTTTTTACAGAAAAGTGGTACATCATAGGTTCATAGGTGTGTACTAGGCTAATGGCCCTGGACCCTTTACAAGCCTATCCCAAAAAAATTGCCCAGGCACCGTGCCACCCAATGTTAGTTTACAGTGCCCCTATCCAGTAGGGCAACTGGAATGATCCCTGGAGTGAACTTTCTTTTGCCCATCCACTCATCAAGATTTTTCTTGAAGAGGGCCAGTGAGGTGCTCTGCTTGACATGAATGGGAAGCTTATTCCAGAGTATGGGCAGTCTTTGGGAGATGAACCTGTCCCTCCAGCATGTTCTGTTAATTGTGGTAATGAGGTTGTGATCTCTGGAGCATGTTGTGTGGGGGATTGTGATTTCTTTAGGTGTAGTATTTCAAGTAGGGCTGGGTCGGCCATGGCTTTGTAAGTCAAGCAGAGATCACCTCTAAGTAGACAATAAGAGACTGAGAACAGCTGAAGTTTCTTGAGTCTGCCCATGTAGGACATGTGTTTAAGGCCTAGGATCCTTTTTGTGAGGTACATTTGTGGCCTTTCCAACTGTTGTAAGTGTGTGGTCAGGTGCATGCCAAACGGTGCGTTATATTCAATGATTGGTCTAATGAGGGATGACTGGAGAGGGATGATGACCTCTTTCTTCCTGGATGCGAAACCTTTGGTTATAAGATGTGCCACGTAGAAAGACTTTCTGACCACAGTGGCAATGTGGTGGTCAAAGGTGAGATGGCTGTCGACCTGGGTGCCCAGATCTCTTATGGCCACTTCAGTATTCAATGGGCTCCCATCAACATGGTAATTCATGGGAACTGAGTTTTTTTCCAAAAGGGATGATTATCTGCTGTGAAACTATCATTGGCCCATATTATCAATCAAAGACACTTAGTGTGACATGTGCAGGTCTTATTCAAAATTTTCAACAGTCTGTTGTCCAACCCTGTCCCCAGGGTCTCATAACATCTGATGCTCAGGGAAGGGGGGGGGCTAAACTTTTATCATAGCATGTAAATTAGGAAAATTTCTGAAATAACATAAACAGATATAGGGTGGGTGTGAGCTTGCACAAATTTCATAAGATTTGTGGCTTGTGCAGATCTGGTCAGGTTGGGTACCCTTAGCCCCCCCCCCTCCCAGCTATGTTCCACCTTCATTTTTTCTATAACTGAGGGTGTTTGCCATCCCAGATATAGGAGAACAGCATTCACTGAAACTGGAGGGTCAATGGATGCTATAGCCATCTTTATTTTTACATTGTTATGTTATACAGATTATTTATTATTTCTATAATGACCACTCTACTACATTACATAAAACTCCACATCTTCAACTCTAGTTCTTCCATAAGTCTTCCAAATTTACATTATTCAGTGTAATGACTTATCATGTCTTTATAACCCCTACATATTTTCCACACTGAACATTAAGATAAGTAACTTTACTTAAGAGGAAGGCAGCACTTTCCTGTTAAACCCACCAGCTTGCACTTAGTCTGTGACTAAATTCATTACTTTTTCCACTGTTGCTTTACATTGAGCTACTAAACACCTTTTTTCCTCTAGCTTTATATTTTTATTCTGAATTAAAAATGTATGCTTTTCCTCCTTTCACTAGCCCCATTCTGTTTCACATAGGCATTAGTTCTTTATCCTATATTTCCCCTGTAATTTGACATGTTAATATGCTGTCATGATTTTCTTGTATACTAAAATAATTTCTTTGAAACGTCTACACCTTGGCATGTACCATTAGTGTCCATACGAGATTTTTCTGGGTAGAGACTTTTTAATAGGTAAGTTTGCAGTATAAAATTTTCTGTAAGGGTGCAGTGAGCATATGTGTTTGTGGGGGAGTAGGGGAGTGGTCCCTGTGATGAAACGTCTTATTCCTGTTGCTTGCCAGGACAGGCTTCAGCTCCCTCACAGCCCTTAGAAGGACAAAATAAGTACCATATTGAATGAATTAATTAATATTTTATGTGAATAGGTATTTATTATTGTGTTCTTATTCTATATACTTATTTTGCACTGTAATTACTCAACTTCTTAGCCAAGGACCATGCATATTGTGACGTCCAGCTAATATCCCACCACATTGCCACTAATAAATGTGACGTCCCCCACTTAAAACTCAGGTCAGTAATTAAGGAGCCTTAATACTCACCACTGATTCCAGTGTGGGTGCATCATGGAAAACACCAGAGCACAGAGCATGCAAGAGTAAAATTCCACAATTTCCCTTAAGAGGACAACAGGAATACACTCTTTTTTCCTGGGAATGGACTATATACCTCTGTCCACCCCAAATGTAATTCCTTATCATACACTTTAGAGCAATGTGTTCCAGTTTAAAACCTCTAACATACTCACACTCAAAATAAATTCAAATCTTACTCACACTCTAACACTTATGGGAAGCCTGACACAGATTTCCAGCTGTATCCCCTTCTCAATACAAATAGTACACACTGCAACCAGAGTTAGACAGGTCCACATGCCCTTCAAAGGGTGATCAATTACTAAAAAAATTAAATATCAAAATAAATGATAGTTATGACCAGAAGTTACCAGGCATTTGAGATGACATGCGGAGTATCAAACACGTAAAAACATTTAATAACAAGTAAAATGATTACAAGAATGTAAATTAATAACTTTCAATAAACAGCAGAATTCAATCACCAACAATATAAACTAAATTGTAGAACAGAAGTCCATCATCTTAGAAAAACTCTATCTAAATAACTAAACTTTCCTAATCTAACTAGAGAATACTGTCCCTGATCTAATCTAAAACATAACAGCAAGTCAAAGGCAGTCTTGCAATTTTTGGTGAGTTCTTTTATTTGGTACCCATTACACAGCACTGTAACTGACTGCAACTCTTAACTAATTGCTGCTCTTCAAAAACTGCTCAACAACTGACTTCAGCAGTCTCTTTTATATAGTCCAGTTTAACAGTCTCAGTTGTCTTATTTTAAAAATAACATTCTGCTGTTTAAAAAAGTTATTTTTTTCCTGTCAATCAGCTGTTCAAATAATCACTTAGCAACCAGGAACATTCTAATGACATCACCTACTGTTCAGCTGCTTCTCTACAGACAGTTTGTATTTTAGAATCTCCCTCACAGACATGTGCAATTAAAAATGCATCCAAACACTGCAAGATTCTTTTAAAAAATTGTATAAGCAAGGAGATACTCAACGTTTTAAAATATTATTTAAATTTTCATATTTAGACATGCTGGCATACAATACAAGTTAATCTGAGAATATACACACATCTTCTGACAGACATACTAACACAGATGACCGTGTTTCATTTTCTTCACATTTCTCTCCCCCCTTATGACTCAAGCATGATTTTCAAGTGACCCTTGAAAACCAAAGCTTGAGAAAAATGGGTCTACCTGGGAATATTAACCCACTCCTCTCCTGGATAATCTACATTTGCATTATTAACCCCACTGCAATCCTGTATGGTCATATCATAAGCTTGCAATCCTAGACTCCACCTCAGTAACCTGGCATTTTGCTTAGTGACTCTATTAAGCCATGTTAAAGGGTTATGTTCTGTGAGTACAGTGAATTTTCTCCCATAAAGTTAAGGCTGCACCTTTTGCTCACACTATGGCCAAACACGCTTTCTTTACAGCTGCATAACACTCTTCTCTCGGTTGGAGTCCACAGCTCAGATATGCCGCTGGGTGCTCTTCTCCTTCTGTGGAAACGCGACTAAGTGTACAATAAATTCTTTATTGTAATCTGGGCTGGCTAACACAGTGGGTACTACCAAAATCTCTTTTAGTTTATGGAATGCCTGTTCACAATCTGTGGTCCACACTACCTTGTCCAGTTTTTTCTTCCTAGTTAGGTCAGTAAGGGGTGCAGCTATGGTACTATAATTGTGCACAAATTTCCTATAGTACCTCACTGTCCCTAGAATGCTCTCACTTGTTTTTTAGTAACAGGAACTGGCCAGTCTTGAATAGTTTCCCCCTTGACAGGTTCTGGCCTAATTTTATCACTTCTCACCCTGTGTCCTAAGTACATTACCTCTACCAAATCCACTTGTCACCTACTGAGTTTCATGGTTAATCCTGCCCTACTTAATCTATCCAAGACCTTCCTAACATGTCGCCTGCAAATGCCTGTAGCATCCTCTTCAATATAGAGTACAACCTCTCCACAATACCATTAGTCTAGGGATGATGGGGGGGTGGTCTATAGATGTTTCACCCCACAACACCTCCAAAAGCAAGTCAGCAGGTCTGTCACAAAGTTGACCCCTTGGTCTGTCAGTATTTCCCGTGAAAAACCTACTCTGCTGAAGATTTCTAGCAAAGCATTTGTCGCCTTCTCTGTCTCAATATATGACAGAGCCACCACCTCAGGATAACTGGTAGCATTGTCTACTACAACAACATGCATTTCTTTCTTGCAGAACTTGGAGTACTCAGAGATCCAACAATATCCAGGGCCACTCTTTGAAATGGCTCTTTGATAACAGGCAAAGGCATTAATGGAGCCTTAGCCTTGTCGCCTGCTTTACCAACTTTTTGGCACTGTTCACAAGTCCTACAATATCCTTCCACATCCGTCACAATCCCAAGCCAAAATAAATTTGGCATAATAAGTCTCTTATCACTTCTTATGCCCATATTACCTGAGAAAGGAATGCAATGTGCTATGGCTAAAAGTGACAGACAGTAAGCTCTGGGCACTACCAACTGCCATATTACTACACCTTCTAGCCCACCTCCAGGAGTCTATTCTCTGTTCAATAAACCTTTGTTCCAGTATACAAACTCCACTCTTCCTTGAGCCTCAGGTGCCTCCTTAGCCATCTTACTCAAGGTTTGTAACATAGGATCTGTACGTTGAGCCTATCTCGACTCTATTTAAATGACCTTCCCCATCTCCCCTTCCATAGGTAGCCTAGTCATTCTGACATCTGCACCTCACTGTCACTCTGGGTATCACCACTAACCTCCGTCCTCATAGTCACCATGTCCAGTGGAATATCAGTACCCACAAGAAGCTGTAGCTCACATTCAGACTTACTGCTACCAGACAGCACCTTCTCTGAAACAGCCACTACACCAGTCCGAGCTTCAGGTATGAGATTTTTCTGGTTCTCTCCCAGACTACCAGATCTACATGACTTTCTCCAAGCCTAACTGCATGTCACTGCATGTACATGAGGTACTGAATCATCAAAGTCATTCCCTATCATGACATCTGCAGGAATATCCTCAAACACACCTACTTGCTACTTTGCTTCCTCTTCCATAGGTTCATAGGTTCATAGGTTCACAGGTAGGTACTAGGCTATCAGCCCTGGTGCCTATACAAGCCCAGCCAAAAAGGTACACTGGCTTTTGCCACCCAAGAAAATGATTTTCCTGTGCCACTGATGAGCCGAGCCACAGAGGTGATCCCAGGGGTGAATTTCCTATTTCGCATCCAATCATCAAGATTTTTCTTGAAGAGTGCTAATGAGGAGCTTTGTTTGACATAGATAGGTAGTTTATTCCAGAGTATGGGAAGTCTCTGGGACAGGAATCTATCCCTCCGGCATATTTTGTTTATTGTGGTGACAAGATTTAGGTCCCTAGAATGTGTAGCTCAGAGGGATTAGGCTTTCTTTAAGTGGAGCATGTCCAACAGCTCTGGGTTTGACAAAGCTTTGTGTGTTAGGCAGAGATCACCTCTGAGTAGGCGATATGTGACAGAGTAAAGCTGGAGTTTTTTGAGACGGTCTGCATAGGACATCTGTTTGAGGCCAGTAATCCCCTTTGTGAGGTATTTCTGTGGCCTTTCCAGTTGTTGTAGATATCTTGTGAGGTACATACCAAAAGGGGTGTTGTACTCTATAATGGGTCTAATGAGTGATGATTAGAGGGGAACAATGACCTCTTTTTTTCTGGATGAGAAAACTTTTGTGATGAAGTGTGCCATGTAGAAGGATTTCCTGACTACTGTGGTGATGTGATTATCAAAGAAGAGACTACTGTCCACCTGTGTCCCAAGGTCTCTTATCACACTTTCGGTGTTAAGTATACTACCGCCTATGTTGTAGTTCATGGGTACAGAGTTTTTACCAAAGGGGATGACAATGCACTTTTTGGCATTGAGCTTGAGGCCATGGCTTTGACACCAGGCATCTGTCTCAGTGAGGCCCTTTTGTAGGATGTCCACATCATTAGGAGTTTCAATTATGGCTCCTAGTTTGCAGTCATCTGTGAACTTCTTTAGCCAAAGACCTTCTGTGTTAGCCTGTACTTCAGAGAAGTAGATACCAAACAGGAGAGGACCCAGGACTGAACCCTGTGGTACTCCACTTGTCACTGGTCTGAAGTCGGATTTGGAGTCTGCTACTTTCACAGTGTGGGTTCTGTCAGTGAGCCAGTTGGCAACCCATTTTGTGACATAGGGATTTATGCCTAGTTCAGTGAGTTTATCTATAATTCCAGAGTGGGAGATGGTGTCAAAAGCCTTGGCAAGATCTAGATAGGCTGTGTAAACCACCTTACCCTTGTCTATGGCTTTGATGACTGCTTCAAAGAAGTCTATCAGGTTTAGGAGACATGATCTGCCTTTTACAAACCCGAACTGGGTGGGGTCCAGAGTTTGGAGATTACCAATGTCTTTGTTTATAAGTTCCATGATGATACATTCCATGGCCTTGCAGACCAGGCTTGTCAGGCTAATAGGGTGGTAGTTCCCAGGGTCCGTGGTGGCTCCCCCCTTGTGGAGTGGGATAACAGTCGCTGTGCACCATTCAGCAGACACAAAGCCTGATGTGAGGCTATGATTGAACATGGTACTTATGTGGGATGTCAGTTCATTCTGTAGTTCATGTAGAACGCAGCCTGGGATGTTGTCTGGTCCCATGGATGATGTATTCTTGGCTTTGGAGAGTGTGTTTTTTACCTGTGCAGCTGTGATTACAGGAACTTTGTATTCTTCTGATATAGAGATGGGCTCTTTAGGGTGTGATAGGGGGGTAAAGTTAGCTCTGAACCTATCTGCCAGGATGTTGGCAATATCAGTCGGGTCTGTATATTTTGTGCCATTGTGCTGTAACTCAGAGCAGATATGAGGGTTGCCATTGAGATTCTTGACATAGCTATAGAATGCTTTGTGGTTGTCTTTAGAATCAGTGGTGATTTTGTTTTTGTAACTAACTTTGGAGGATTTTATCAGGGATCGCAGTTTCTTACTGAGGCTGACCAGGGAGCTCCTCCACTCATGAGATTTTACTCTCTTTTGCAAGTTTCTTCCTTCTGTTGTACAGTTTGTTTATGGCAGGGGATCACCAGATTGGCTTCCATTTTTTTGGAGGATAGCTTCTTGGTTCTGTTTGGGAAAGCATGATCCATGCACTCATGTAAGTGCTTATAAAGTGCAATTGTGTAGGATTCAGTGGTCGTACCTGTATTGGCCATCTGCATGGGTGTCATGAAGTTCACCACTTTTGTCTTAAGAAGCATGAAGTTGGCTTTGGAGAAATGTTTTACCATGGTTTCCTTAATGGGGGTGGGGTTGGGGGCAGGATGTGGATATCTAGGGTAATTAGTTTATGGTCGGATCAGACCAATGAGGCGTTGACTTCAAGTGTGGAACACTGGTCACTCATGTTGGTAATAACTAGATCTAGGATATTGTTGCCCCTGGTGGGGGTGTGGATAAGTTGATCCAGGGCACTGGAGTTTATGAATTCCAGAAAGCCACTCAAGATGAACCCTAGCCAAAGGCATTTGGAATGGGGTCCCTTCCAATGCTCTGTCTAGAGTAGACCACCCAAGCAAGTACTGCTCTTCTCTAAACACTGCAGGCCTCACAATGGTTATATCAGAAGCTGTGTCCCTCTTAGCAGTTACCTGTTTACCATCTACTAAGATAGGGTATACATTTTGGTGATAATTTGGCACCCCAGTTGTTTCTAAACAACTTACCACTGGCAGTTTATTATCTGTACTTACTGGCTCCCTGACCTTCTGTTTATCTCCTTGCCTCAATGGGCATTTAGCTGCTACGTGTCTCCTCTGGTTACACTTGAAACATCCAATCCCTAACCATGCACTTGGATTAGTAGTTTACCTCATTACTGGTGTACTCTGTTGTAGTGGTTTAGACTGTCCAATGGGCTCCATTATGTCCATGTGCAGCACGTGGTATCCCATTCTTATACAGTGGTTCTCTGCTTGCCAAATAGAGATCCCCTCTTCTCCCCAGCTCCTCTGCAGAGTTACACACAGTCTGCTAACCAGACTCTCACGTCATCAGGCAAACTACTGAGAGGTTGTTTCCTCACCAAAAGATCTGCCAGTCCCTCATAAGTAGTGACCTGACACCGACTCACCCATCTGTGAAAGTAAGTACTTAGGTCAGCATTACAATCATGTACACTTTCATCTGTCTTGCATCTATGTTCACAAAACTATTTTCTATGTGCCTCAGGTGTAAGTTTGAAACAGTCATGCAAGCAACATTTTATTTGGTCATAATTCAAACAATCTACATCATTTAACTTTGCTACAGCCTAAACAGCTTTACCAAGCAGAAAGGGAGTAGGGAATCAAACCCAGAGTTCACGGTCAACATTTTATTATCTACATGCCCCCTAAAAAGTATAAATAAAACTATCAAAGTCATCCCCATCCCTGTAAAGAGGAAAAATGTTTACTGACCTTTACAGCTTCTGGGGTCTGGTTATTTACTTCCCCATTACCTCCATGACCCTCTCAAAGGGTTTGAAGTGTCACTTCATGACAGCACTGTCTTTTGTTGTCTTTGGCTACTAAACACCTCAGTCTCTCTTCAATGTCCAGCTGTTTACTCTCCAGTTCATATTGACACTGCTTCTCCCTCAGCTTCCCATCATTGGGCTTCTGGATGCAGTCTCTCTGCTGATTCCAGTTCAAGATGCTTGGCTTCCAGGCATAGTGTCTCCAACTGCAGATAGATTCTTAGGTCCTCCAAAGAAAATGTAGACTGTCCTGTCTCGGCAGGATGCACATCACCAACACCAAACTGGATATCCTTCGAATGACTGGTCTGAGCAGACGCTGCAACCAAGGTTGAAATCGTTGCTTCCTTGATCAGGTTGACATGCATAAATTCTCTGGCTTCATACTCCTTAGCCAACTGGATCTTTGTCAGCTTGCTAAAATCTTCTGCTGACATCCTCACCTGCTATTCTTGACTATCTAACTAAAAAAATAAATAAAACTGTGGTAGACTGAAATTCTGAGTGTTTACATTGTGGCTGTCAAAAGTGCATACCTTAATGACAACCACCCACAGGCTACTGGAATCCAATTAAAAATCCCACTAAGCTGCCAACAATTAATGTGATGTCTGGCTAAAATCCCACCAGACTATCACTAATAAATGTGATGCCCCCCACTTAAAATCCAGGTCAGTAATTAAGGAGCCTCAATCCTCACCACTAACTCCAGTGTGGAAGTGTCATTGAAAACACCAGAGCAGAGAGCACATGAGTCAAATTCCACAAGTTCCCTTAAGAGCACAATAGGAACATGTTTTTTTTTTCCTGGGTCTGGACTATATACCTCTGTCCACCCCAAATGTCATACATACACTTCAGAGCAATGTGTTCCAGTTTAAGACTTCTGACTCACTCACACTCAAAATAAATTCAAATCTCACAGACTCTAACACCTATGGGAAGCCTGACAGATTTTCAGCTGTGTTCTCTCTCCAATAGAAATACTAAATGCTGCCATCAGACTTAGACAGGTCCATATGCCCTTCAAAGGGTGATCAATTATTAAAAATTAAATATCAAAATAAATGATAGCTATGACCAGTAGAAGCCAGGCATTTGAAGTGACCTGCAGAGTATCAAACAGGTATAAGTACTCTGTAATCTCTAAAGAACACACTAATGTCAAGCCACACTATAAAGTAATAACAACATTTAATAATAAGTAAAGTGATTAAAAGAATGTAAATCAATACATTTCCATAAACACCAGAATTCAATCACCAAAGATATAAAACTAAAATGTAGGACAGCAGTCCATCATATGTTCATAGGTGTGTACTAGGCTAATGACCCTGAAGCCTTTACAAACCTAGCCCATAGGATTATCCTGACATCATGCCACCTGACCTTAGTTCCCAGTGCCTTTGTTGAGTAGAGCCACTGGAGTGATCCCCAGGGTGAATTTTCTATTTCCCATTCACTCCTCAAGGTTTCTCTTGAAGAAGGCCAGTGAGGTGTTCTGTTTGACATGTATGGGAAGTCTATTCCATAGAAAAACTCTATCTAAATAACTAAACTTTCCAACAATGACTAGAGAATACTGTCCCTGATCCAATCTAAAACATAACAGCAAGGCAACTGCAGGCTTACAGTTTTTGGTGAGTTCTTTTCCTTGGTATCCACTGCACAGTACTGTAACTGACTGCAACTTTTAACTAAATGCTGCTCTTCACAAACTGCTCAGCAACTAACTTCAGCAGTCTCTTTTACATAGTCCAGGTTACCAGTCTCAACTGTCTTATTTTAAAAATAACAGTCAGCTGTTAAGAAAGTTATTTTTTTTCCTGTCAATCAGCTGTTCAACAATCACTTAGTAACCAGGAACATTCTAAAGACATCATCAACTGTTCAGTTGATTCTCTACCGACAGTTTGTATTTTAGAATCTCCCTCACAAACATGTGCAGTTAGAAATGTATCAAAACACTGACAGATTTGTTAAACAATTTGTATAAGCAGTGAGATACTCAACATTTTAAAAATGTATTTACATTTTCACAATTAGACATGCTGGCATGCAATACAAGTTAATATAAGAATATACAAAAATCTCCTGCCAGACAGATTTTCATTTTCTTCACACATATGAATTAGGATTCTACAGAAATTATTAACTTCTTTAGAAAATACAACTCCAAAAATAAATGTCTAGTGCACTAAAGTTGCATTTTCAGCCATTGTACAACATTTCATCAACAATGGCAGCCAAAACTGACACCTTCACTGAACAGCACATACTAGCAGTAATTCTTCTTCTTCCAAATATATGCAATCACCACCAGCAGACCAATACAGGCTAGGAATACATTTATTGACCTGTCTAAAAATAATGGGGAAAAATAATCTCTCTTGAAGAATTAATGTAATTTCTAGGACAAAACAACTTTCACTGTAGAAATCACCATGGCTTTCTCAAAGGATATAAAATGTTCATCTTTTCTCTTTACTATTGGATCTGCAAATAATAAACTGTGGAAATCTTAATTATGCTTTCTTCATCAGCTGATCATGACGTCTGTCTGTTTCCTCCATGAATTAGATCAAATCCTTTCACACTTTTTTTTTTTAAATTTAATTTGAAGTAGTTCAGAGAATCAGTCAAGCACCATGTTATTTGAGCAGATTATCTATCATACTTACACCAGAACCCCAAATGGCAAGACTCACCTGCCATAAGTCAACTACAGAACCCTCTCTATGCCACTCATAACACATGAGGCATATCTAAACAAACTATATTCCTTCCTCATTCAATCAGACACTAGCCTTTGAGTAGATATAACCTATTCATCCATAGCCTAGGAAACCAACGCTATTACAAATAAGTATGCACTATGCTTTCTTTGTCTGATAAATGCTAACTCTTTACACCAATTAGTTCACTTCACAACTAGGGGCCCCATCAACACCCAAATCTGCTTTTTAATAGGTTTGTAGGTTTATATGTATAAACTAGGCTAACAACCATCAGGGCTTTTATAAGCCCGGCCACACAATCCAGCCCAATTGCATTCACTGCTAACATGTGCATCTTAATTGGGGAATGTATGTTTGTTAGAAGGGGTATGTTAATTAGGAGGACTATGTTAGTGGAAAGGTTGCTAAAAAGTTATGTGGGGAGCTATTTTAGTTAGGGAATGTTTACTGTCAGCCTCTGTCTTTAAGAGACATGTGGCTAGCCCAGGAATTAATTTTCAATCTCCCATCCTATGGTCAAGGTTACATTTGAATAGGGTTAGAGATGGACTCTAGTTCACATGGATGAAGAAGTTATTCCAGAGTATGGAGATCCTGTGAGACACATGTCTGTCTAACCAGCATGTTTTGTTTATTTTGCAAGCAAAGTTCAAATCCCTTTATCTAGTGCTTCTGGTACTGCATGTTTTGAGGATGTGCAAAAGCTGCATCAGGGCTGGATCTAAGAATGCTTTATATGCCAAGTACAGATCATCTCTCAGCAACCAGTAGGAGACCAAGTATAGAGAGAGGACTGTAAGCCAATCTGTATAGGACAGTGTGTTAATAACCTGGATTCTCTTGGTAAATAATCTCTGTGGATATTCCAACTGTTGCATAGGCCTTGTTAGGTACATGCCAAAGAGGACTTTGTATCAAAGATGGGTCCAATAAGGATAAGTAGTTTGTTGTTATAACTTCCTTGGACCCAGATGCCATACTCTTAATTATAAGTTGGGTGGCATAGAATGATTTTCTAACTACCTTGGCTATGTGTTAGTCAAAGGTTAGATTACTGTCTACATATGTTCCCAGATCTCTAATGACCAGGTCATCTCTTAGCAGTGTCTTATCAATGGAGTAATTTGCCTCGGTAGACATTTTCCCAAAAGGTACTGTAATCTACTTCTTTACAATGTGTTTTAATCATTGGCTTTGGCCCCATTCGTTTGTCTGTGTTAGTCACTCTTGCAGCATGTAAGTGTCACGGGAGAATTTATGACAGTTCCTAGTCTGCAGTTGTCTCCAAATTTGGTGAACTGGAGGCTCCTGACATTAGCCTTGACCTATGAGAAATTGATGGCAAATAAGAGTGGGCCCAGGATGGAGCCCTTTTGTACTCCACTAGTGACTTGCATCTTGATAGAGAGGGTCTTACCAATCCTGACTTCTTGGGTCCTATTTGGTGGAAAAACAGAGTTGTGTAGGGATTTATACCTAGTCTGCTGAGTTTGTCTGCAACACCTGAGTATTGTATTGTATCAAATGCCTTAGCCAGGTCTAGGAAGGTGGTATGCACTGTTTTCCCTTCATCCATTGCCTTGGTTACCTTCTCAAAGAAGTCTGCCAGGTTAAGTATGCATGACTTTCTTTTGACAAAAGCAAACTAGGATGGGTCCAGTGTCAGGTTGCCAATGTCATTGTCAGTCATTTCTATGATAATTCATTTTATGGCCTTGCGTATGCTGGTAGGGATTTCACAAAGGGGTGGCAGATGGGGGAGTAGGGTTAAAGTTCAAGCTGAATTTGTTGGCCAGTAGATTTGATATTTATCTCTACTCAGTAAAGGTGATATCACTTGCTACCAGTTCTTCACAATTTTTGAGATTTCGGACATAGCTGCAGAAGACCTTGTGGTTGTCTTTAACCTGAGAAGCTACCTTGACCTCATAATTGGCCTTCTTGGACTTAATTAGACCTCTTAGTTTCCTGTTTAGTTTTTTTGATAGGTCTTCTCATTATGAGAGTTGCTCTTTCTGACTTTGGCCATGATTTTTTTTTTCATTTTGTTATATACCGTTAAGATTAGGATTCCACCAGTGTTGTTTATTTTTGAGTTTTATTTTGGGCTTACTTCTGGTAGGTACAGCAGCCTCTATGTACCCATTTACATATTTGTACAGTGCTTTAATGAAAATTCTGCATGGGCTGTTGTGAACTCTGCATTGGAAAGAGCATTGAATTTTGACAAACTGTCACTTAATAGAATGTAGTTTGCTTTAGAAAAGTTTACAACTATAACAGGTGTTGTTGGATTTTTCCAAGTTGATTTTTATTTTGAATGAGACAGCTTTGTGATCTGACCTCACCAATGAGGACATGAGATTAGGGAGTTGGGGTGCAGCACTCTCCTCAGCACCTGCCTCCCTCCCCTTATCTCTAGGGAGCAAGTCATCACTGTCCTCTCAAAGGCAAAAAATACAGCCTCCATGGGACCCGATAATATCCCAGACTGCATCCTACATGAACTCAGGCAGGAACTTGCAGCACCATTAGGCACCCTATTCAACCAAAGCCTGAGTACCGGCTTCATCCCAGCTGAGTGGAGGATGGCCACTGTCATCCCTTTGCACAAAGGTGGAGCATCCACTGATCCAGGAAATTATAGACCCATCAGCCTAACTAGCCTGAGCTGCAAGGCCATGGAGCAAATTATCATGGACCTCATTAACAAGGACATTGGCAACCTCCAAACACTTGATCCCACACAGTTTGGAGTCATCAAAAGGAGGTAATGCCTGTTAAATTTGGTTGACTTCTTTGAGACAGTCACCAAAGCCATGGACGAGGGGAAGATGGTGCACACCACCTACCTTGACCTGGCCAAAGCCTTCAATATTATTTCCTATTTGGGTATAATAGATAAAGTCTCTCAACTAGGCATCAATCCGTATATTACCAGATGGGTAGTTAACTGGCTCACTGATAGAACCCACCTAGTCAAAATAGGGGAAGCCCCCTCAAGCAGTTGACCTGTAATGAGCGGTGTACCCCAGGGATCAGTCTGGGGGCCTCTGTTGTTTGGGATATATGTTTCTGAGGTGCAGGCCAAAACCAGTGGGATATGGTTGACCAAGTTAGCAGATGCCTGCAAGCTGGATGCTGTCATCAGTTCCCCTAGTTATGTGGACATCCTCCAAGGGGGTCTCACCCAAACAAATAACTGGTGTCAGAAATATCCCCACAAACTGAATGCCAAAAAATGCATTATCATCCCCTTTGGGAAGAATGACATCCCATCACATTAATAACAAGGTCTTAAGCACACAATCACCCACGAAGGACTTGGGCACCCAGGATGACAGCAAGCTGACATTTGTACACCATATTGCCTCCATTGTACAGAAAGCTTTTTACATGGCCCACCGCATTGGTAAGGGTATCTCATCCATTGACAAGGAGGTCATAACATCCCTCTATTCTTCCCTTATAAGACCCATTATTGAGTACAATGCCCCTTTCAGCATGTACCTCAAAAAGCACATGCAGCAGGTAGACAGACCACAGAGGTTCCTCACCAGGAGAATCTAGGGCCTCAAACATCTACCCTACACAGGTAGGCTAAAAGCCCTGTCCCTCAACTTGGTCTCATACAGACTCCTCAGAGTTGACCTCTGTCTAGCATACAAAGCAATATCAGACCCCACCTTGATGGGACTGCTTCATATCTACAAGTCAAGCTCCACTCGAGTAACCTACACGTGCAAACTCATTCTGGTCTGTGACATCAATAGGACTTGTTGGCAGGACAGATTTGTTTCTCAGAGACTCCCCCTTCTGTGGTATAGATTCCCTCTCCATGTCAAGCAGAGTATCTTATTAACTGTTTTTAACCACAACCTGGATAACTGGATGGAGGACAGAAAATATAGCCCTGGGATTCCACCTGCATCCCTGCTGGACAGGGGCATTGAGTGCTGACTTGTTGGAACATGGGCGACATTCTTGGCTAGGCTTGTAATGGCCTCAGGGCCGATAGCCTAGTAACATCCTATGATCCTATGATGCTATGAGAGAAAAAGATCCAGTATGTTTGAACCTCTGGCTGAAGTGTGCACTAACTGATCAAGGAAAAGGGCATTTGTGTTAGTAAAGTCCAAGAAACATTGTGCCTGTAAGTTGGAGGCAGTGTATGTTTCTCTGTCTATAGAGGAGTACTTAAAGTCTGCTATGGGTAGTGTGTTTAGTTGAATGAAGAGTGCCTCCAGTAGGTCTAGATAACAGCTAAGGGGTTCTTCACACATAGATAGTGACCTATAGCTGTCTAAGATATGGAACAGAATGGACAGATATTCTATCTAAGGTGATATGTATGTCTGAACTCCAGTGTATTATCATGTTTAACCAACCATGAAGTTTTCTTGTTGCTGTTTTAAACTGTTTAAAGTTGTTTTTGCACCTGCACTTTTAAAGTTTGTCCTGTTTGTTACATTTACCTGTTGAGGCTACACACTCAAGTGTGCTAGCCTGTGTTACATATTTATTGCATTTTCCTGCAGTTTATTGCAAAAAAGAAAAAAAAAACAAAAAAATTATCCTTGTTTCCCATCTTTCCTGACCTAGAGTAGTCCAAATACAGGCTTTGCTGTATTCTGGACTTTTGGAAAGTTCCTGTGTTACCCATTTCTTTTCTTGGATAAAGGGAGGCTTCTTTGTTCACCAGTGGCAGTGGGGAGCTTAGAGCAGCCTATCTATCCCTGGAGGAGTGTTCCCAGCACAATAATCTGGTAGTCTATTGGCCATTTTGGGCCAATTTCTAGCTCTTTCAAGTCCCCCTGTGTAAAACCTGCTTTGGCGTGGTTTTTGTGCTTGTTACTACTCAGCCAAGCTCCTCGTGGCCCTGCAGAGTGGTGCTAGCAGCAGAGAGGCTAAAAGAGTGACTGCTAACCTGATAAAAGTGTTTTTTTTCCTGCTACTACCTGGGAGACTGTCTGATCTAGCTAAACTGCAAGTATTTCTGCTTCTTGAACTGTTTTAAACTGTTTAAAGTTGTTTTTGCACCTGCAGTTTTAAAGTGGTCCTGTTTGTTGCATATACCTGTTGAGGCTACGCACTCAAGTGCGCTAGCCTGTGTTACATATTTATTGTATTTTCCTGCTGTTTGTTGCAAAAAAGAAAAAAAAACAAATAAATTATCCTTGTTTCTCATCTTTCCTGACCTAGAGTAGTCCAAATACAGGCTTTGCTGTATTCTGGACTTTTGGAAAGTTCCTGTGTTGCCCATTTCCTTTCTTGGATAAAGGGAGGCTTCTTTGTTCACCAGTGGCAGTGGGGAGCTTAGAGCAGCCAATCTATCCCTGGAGGAGTGTTCCCAGCACAAGAATCTGGTAGTCTATTGGTAGTTTTGGGTGAAATTCTAGCTCTTTCAAGTCCCCCTGTATAAAACCTGCTTTGGCGGTGTTTTTGCACTTATTACTACTCAGCCAACCTCCTCGTGGTCCTGCAGAGTGGTGCTAGCAGCAGAGAGGCTAAAAGCGCGACTGCTAACCTGATAAAAGTGTTTTTTTTTTCAGCTACTTCCTGGGCGACTGTCCGATCTGGCTAAACTGCAAGTATTTCTGCTTCTTGAACTGTTTTAAACTGTTTAAAGTTGTTTTTGCACCTGCACTTTTAAAGTTTGTCCTGTTTGTTGCATTTACCTGTTGAGGCTACACACTCAAGTGTGCTAGCCTG
Source organism: Protopterus annectens (assembly GCF_019279795.1). Lineage (NCBI taxonomy): Eukaryota > Metazoa > Chordata > Ceratodontiformes > Protopteridae > Protopterus > Protopterus annectens. The sequence continues at coordinate 148,898,796 of NC_056728.1, read as the reverse complement.
TGTTACATATTTATTGCATTTTCCTGCTGTCTGTTGCAAAAAAGAAAAAAAAAATTATCCTTGTTTCCCGTCTTTCCTGACCTAGAGTAGTCCAAATACAGGCTTTGCTGTATTCTGGACCTTTGGAAAGTTCCTGTATTGCCTATTTCCTTTCTTGGATAAAGGGAGGCTTCTTTGTTCACCAGTGGCAGTGGGGAGCTTAGAGCAGCCTATCTATCCCTGGAGGAGTGTTCCCAGCACAAGAATCTGATAGTCTATTGGCCGTTTTGGACCAATTTCTAGCTCTTTCAAGTCCCCTTGTATAAAACCCGCTTTGGGGTGGTTTTTGCACTTGTTACTACTCAGCCAAGCTCCTCGTGGCCCTGCAGAGTGGTGCTAGCAGCAGAGAGGCTAAAAGAGTGACTGCTAACCTGATAAAAGTGTTTTTTTCCTGCTACTACCTGGGCGACTGTCCGATCTAGCTAAACTGCAAGTATTTCTGCTTCTTGAACTGTTTTAAACTGTTTAAAGTTGTTTTTGCACCTGCACTTTTAAACTTTGTCCTGTTTGTTGCATTTACCTATTGAGGCTACACACTCAAGTGTGCTAGCCTGTGTTACATATTTATTGCATTTTCCTGCTGTTTGTTGCAAAAAAGAAAAAAAAAATGATCCTTGTTTCCCATCTTTCCTGACCTAGAGTAGTCCAAATACAGGCTTTGCTGTATTTTGGACTTTTGAAAAGTTATTGTGTTGCCCATTTCCTTTCTTGGATAGAGGGAGGCTTCTTTGTTCACCAGTGGCAGTGGGGAGCTTGGAGCAGCCTATCTGTACCTGGAGGAGTGTTCCCAGCACAGGAATCTGGTAGTCTGTTGGCTGTTTTGGGCCAATTTCTAGCTCTTTCAAGTCCCCTGTATAAAAACCGCTTTGGCGCGGCTTTGCACGATTTTGTGCATAGCGCAGCATCGGGCAGCTCCGCTTAATTGGGTTTAAACCATTCTCGGCTCCACAAGGTCTGCTCTTCACTTTTTCCCTTAGAACTGATCTAGTTCTCATAATAAACACCCTATTCCTACTCTAAAGCCTGGCACTTGCTCACTAAAGCAATTATATAAGTCATCACTAAAAAATTAAAAGCACTACACCCTCACAAACTCCCCTTGAGTACCTTGTTCCCCATTGGCCCTTTTTTTCAATTATAGAGGAATTCCCAATACTATTCTAGCATGTCCAAAGGTCAGTTGTCAATCTCCTCTCCAGTTCAACTGGTGAATCTGGGAATCTTGAGGCAATGTTACAACTGCCTCATGTACACAGACAACCCTCTCCTCCTCCCAACAAATTCCAACACATGTGAGAGATGCAACCATATAGCCAAACTGGAGGCTAAGCTCTCTCAACTCAGTACTGGCGTAACCAGTCAGGAGGAGAAGGAAACTGCACTCACTACAATTCCAGTCTCACATAGACCTACCACGACAGCAAACCAAACACATAAACACACAAAACCATACTCGGAGGCTCTAAATAAAAATCTGCCTAAAGCAGCAGAGACCTCCAAAGCAGATACCCAATCAACCGCTACCCCCAAACAAAACACGTGCAACACATAGCTCACAAAGCCAGTGTGCTGAACAGTCACAGCCATTAAGGCTAAACAACACACCTGATACACTTGTAATAGGTGACTCTATCATCACGCACACTGATGTCCCGCTCACCAGGCTGAACAAGGAGAAGGTCACGGTGAGCTGCCTGTCGGGCGCTAGGATCTGCCACATAACACAAGCACTCAGATCACTCCAAGGCAAGTACAAATATGACTCAGTCATTGTCCATGCTGGTGTGAATGACCTGAGACGTACCTCCCAGGACTACATGAAAAGAGAGATAGAGAAGCTCTCTGAGCATGTAGCCCAGGCCGGTATGACCCTGACCTTGAGTAGCATCTTACCCTCACCAAGAATGATGCCACAATATGAAGACAAGATGATCAATTTCAACAATTGGCTTAAGTACTGGTGTCATTCAAAGGGGATCCAATGCCTGTCAGCCTGGGATGACATGCTCGACAAGCCACGATGCTTCGCTAGGGACGGCTTGCACCTGTCACCCCTGGGCTTTCGGATATTGGCAAAGTCTCTTGCCACCCCCATAGTGCCTTTTTTAGGCAGGGCTCAAAAGACAAACCCACCTCCATAGGTGTCACAAGGGATAAGAAACTAAGAGTAATGCTACTCAATGCCAAAAGTCTAAACCTCAAGATGCATGCACTCAAAACTCTCCTTAGCATGCAGAACATCGATATCTATGCAGTAACAGAAACCTGGTTCAAGGTCCCGAGAGCACCCCAGCACTACCAGGTTATACCTCATACCATGCTTTTCGGCCCCAAAACTTGGACCGAACCACAAAAGGAGGGGGAGTATCAATATTCGTCAAAGATACCCACACCTCCAGGTTGGTGGCACAGCATGAATCATCAGAGACTATCCATGTGCAACTAACAGTGGGTAAAACTGCCTTCCAGTTTATAGCCTGCTACAGACCACCCTCCCAAACCCAGGAACCCCACTCGGCCTTCCTGAGAAAACTGGAAAATATGAAGGTCTCTCCAAACACCATTACATTGGGCGACTTCAACTACCCAAACATAGACTGGGAGCATTACTCTAGCTCCAACACCGTAGCCCAAAGGTTCCTAGAATTTATAAACTCAAATGCTATGGAACAATTTGTTACCACTCCCACAAGAGGGGAAATCATACAGGACCTGATCATCACCAACATGGGGGCTCTATGCTCCAGACCAGAAGTGTATCCTTCACTGGTAAGATCAGACCATAAACTAATCTCACTGGATATTCACATCCCGACCCTACCCCCTGCACAGAAAACCACAGTGAAAAACTTCTCTAAAGCAAATTTCACACTCCTCAAAACCGAGGTGGAATCCTTCAATGCCCCCGGGCTTGTGGAAAATACGGCCCAGACCACAGAATCCTTTATAAATGCATTCTATGAACACCTTCAGGAATGCATGGATCATGCAATCCCAAATAAAACCAAGACCCAATCCCCCAAAGGCAGGCGTCCTGTCTGGTGGACCCCAGCCATAAACAAACTATACAATAGAAGGAGGAAGCTACTACATGATAGAGCAAAATCCCAAAAAGGGAAGGCATCTCTGATCAGTATTAGCAAAAAACTACGGGCACTCATAAAATCGTCTAAGGCCAGCTTCGACAGAAAAATTGCACAAGACACTAAGGATAATCACAAGGCTTTCTTTAGTTATGTTAGTAACCTGGGTGGGAATTCCCAGATATGCTCAGAATTAGTCCAAAATGACAAAAAATACACCGAACCCACAGACATTGCCAACATCCTAGCTGACAGGTTCAGCACAAACTTCTCCCCCCCTCCCACCAAAAGGGCAAATATCTATCCCAGCAGAGTGCTGCCCCCCTGACATCTCAGATGCTCAGGTAAGAGCCGCCCTCTCCAAAGCAAAAAACACAGCATCAATGGGACCAGACGGTGTCACGGGCTGCGTCCTACATGAACTCCAAGAAGAGCTAAACCCAAACATAAAACTACTGTTCAATCTCAGCCTTACTACAGGATATGTACCCAAAGAGTGGCGTACAGCAACAGTGGTCCCTCTCCACAAAGGTGATGCCTCAACGGATCCTGGAAACTATCGCCCCATAAGCCTGACTAGTTTGGTCTGCAAAGCTATGGAAAGTATCATCATGGACCTCGTAAATAAAGATATTGGGAACCTACAGACACTGGATCCTACCCAGTTCGGCTTTGTTAAGGGCAGATCCTGCTTCTTAAACCTGGTCGATTTCTTTGAAACAGTCACCAAGGCCATTGACGAGGGGAAGGTGGTCCACACCGCCTACCTGGACCTTGCAAAAGCCTTCAATACAATACCCCACTCAGACATTATAGATAAGCTCACCAGCTTAAATATAAACCCCTATGTCACTAGATGGGTTGCAAACTGGCTCAAGGACAGAACCCACATGGTTAGAATTGCTGTAGCCATGTCAGACTCCAAACCAGTTACAAGTGGCATCCCACAAGGCTCAGTCCTGGGACCTCTCTTGTTCGGTATATATTTCTCAGAGGTACAGGCCAACACAGAAGGACTGTGACTGACCAAGTTCGCAGATGACTGCAAACTAGGTGCCATAATCGACTCTCCAGCCGACTCAAGCATCCTACAAAAGGGCCTCATAGAAACAGACAACTGGTGCCAGAGCCATGGACTCCAGCTAAATGCCAAAAAGTGTATAGTCATCCCCTTTGACAAAAACAAAGTGCCCACAAATTACCACATAGATGATAATCCATTAAGTACAGAAGAAGTAATTAGGGACCTGGGGACCCAAGTTGATAGCAATCTCTCATTTGAAAACCACGTGGCCAAAGTGGTTAGAAAACATTTTATATAGCCCACCTAATCATGAAGGGATTCACATCTAGATCAGGGGAGGTCATTGTGCCTCTTTACTCATCCCTCATCAGGCCCATAATTTAGTACAATGTCCCTTTTGGGATGTACCTTACCAGACACCTGCAGCAGCTAGAAACACCCCAAAAGTACCTCACCAAGAGGATCAAAGGGCTCAAACAGATGCCATATGCTGCCCGGTTAAAGAAACTCCAGCTCTACTCAGTGGCATACTGCCTGCTCAGAGGCGATCTGTGCCTGACATATAAAGCCATGTCCAACCCAGAATTAATGGACATGCTGCACCTCAGAAAATCCATATCCCATCGAGCTACATGCTCGAGAGACTTGAACCTCAGCACTGAAATAAATAGGACATGCTGGAGGGACAGATTCATAACCCAGAGGCTCCCTTCACTCTGGAATAAAATCCCAGTCCAGGTTAGGCAGAGTCCCTCATTGACTCTCTTCAAGAGGAATCTTGATGAGTGGATGGGAGATCATAGGTTTACCCCGGGTATCACTTCTGTGTCACTGTTAGACAGAGGCACAGTATACTAACCTCGAAAAAGGGCATAGCAAAATTAATTTAAAATGGGTGGCGAAAGCCAAACACACTCTGGCTGGGCTTATAAATGCCCTAGGGCAGATAGCCTAGTATGAACCTATGAACCTATAATGTAGATGAAGACACCTCCACTTTTAGTTCCCATCTGTGTGGCTGATGGTCTAAATGTGTGAAAGGCACCATAGCCTTGCACTGACAGAGTATTTCTGTGGCTTTAACCATGTCTTGGCAATGGCACAGATGTCTATATTCTCCATAGTGAAGAGAGCTTGTAGAGTGTGGAGTCTGTTGTTAAGACTCCTAGATTTGGTATGTAACCATCTTTTTTCTTGATGCCACCAAACATAGTCTTACTGACTCACTAGTAAATCTGTCCAACCACAGCAACTCAACTGGCTTTGTGCCTGAAGTACAGAGATAGGCTCTAGCCAATCCACTCAGTAAGAGTGGACCCACCCAACTGATCTCAGCAACTACTGACTAATAAGCCAAACCAGCCTTGTTTACAAGGCAATGGAACACATCATTATAGAACATAAACTATGACATTGACAGCCTACAACCCCTGGACCTAAACCAGTTTAGGTTTGTAAAAGGTATGGCCTGCTACCTAAATATAGTAAATTTAGAAGGATTAGCACACTTCTTACCTTGACCTGGAGAAGGTTCCTGATGCCATGCCCTGGTATTGTTGACAAATTAATACAACAAATCAAAATAATAGACTGTGGGAAATAAAAGACAAATAAGCAGATGGTAAACTCAAAAAAATGTATATTTAATAAAGTACATTAGAGCTCTCATCTCTGAATACATTCAACAGAAAGTTCATTAAACAAAATTTAGTAGTGCTGAGTGGTAAATCACCCCCTTTAACTTACCCCACACCCCAAAACTTATATATAGCATCTCCAAGATCATCATCATTCGGAGAAAGGGAATATTCTGAGAAATGGAACCTCGGACTTAGTATATGTAAATCTATTCTTTCGGCCATTCAGTCTCTATATATCAGAACTCACTGTAGTAGGTCTGAGCATTTCAAATGGCTACCAAACTGAATATCTAGGTTGCAACTGTTTTTTTTTTTTTTAAGACTCTTCTTGTAAAATTAACACTAAAATTCAATACTGGTGGTATACAAACATTCAACAAACATGTTTGTCTGCAGGGAATACCAATAGCATATGGTCTCTGCCACTACCTCATTCATTACCTTTGACAAAATCTATAACATGAACTAAAACCTAACTAAAATTAGAACACATTGTACTCTAAGTGTAGCACTGATAGCAGTTTTATTCTTTATGTCATAAAGACGTTTAGAAATTCTGCTTTTAATCTTCCTTTCAGGTTTTCCTACATAGAATGCATCAATAGTTTAAAAGAAGCAAAATATGCTACACATTCTGAGTTGCAGGTATAAGAGCCTGGAACACGTGAGCCTGTTCTGTAGTTCATAGTTCGAGACATAAGCCTGTTCAGCAGTTCTTAGTTCAAGATGTGAGCCTGTTCAGTAGATCTTAGTTCGAGATGTAAGTCTGTTCAGTAGTTCTTAGCTTGAGACGTGAGCCTGTTCTGTAGTTCTTAGTTTGAGACATGAGCCTGTTCTGTAGTTCTTAGTTTGAGATGTGAGCCTTTTCAGCAGTTCTTAGTTCGAGATTTTTGGCTGTATAGTAACATTCTGATTACAGTGTACTTAGAACCTGCAGATACTTCTGCCTTCCATGTATTAATAAAAAATAAAGGTGCAGCTGTGATAAACTGGAACATATTAATATTAAAGCATTTAAATGTACCCGTTCTCTGAGAATTATGAACTCATTTTCAATACTTTCGTATAAATTCTTAAAATTCCAATCTCTTTTGTTGATGAGCTTTGGACTGGTACCAAGTTTATCAAATATATCATGATTAAGAGCTAAAATCTCCCATTGATTTTATTAATATATTTAATCTCCATACTATCAATTGCATGTGTTAATGACATGGCAGTTTTCTAGTTCCTGTTCTTCAAAACAAATTCATCTCCTTTGCTAGTTTCAGAAATGGCACATACATATGATGTTCTCAGGATATCCCATTAACTTTTATCAGTCTTCAAACAAATTGATTCCTTGTCAAGCCAGTTTTTTGTTAGAGGTTAAAATACCTAACCTTACACATTGACTTTTGACAATTTTATGGTTTACAAACGAGTGCATACTCAAAATGTAAGGAAGAGTTGCTTGATGAATTCTTGAACTAATAAAGGTATGCAAAAATGTCATGATGTGATGTATAAACTCTAATATCAAGAAAAGTAATGTTATACTTGTTTTGCCTACAGACAAATTAAAAAAAAATCAGTATTATTTTTAGATTGATAAAATTATTCATCTGAGACTGATTTTCTAAGGAAAATATTGTCAATAAAATGGCAACAAATTTGGCATTAGTAAACACACTACTGTCATAAAGATTTTTTTCCTCCCAGTATGCCATCTCAAGAGCCATATTAGCCATGACAATGAATCTTCCTACCTGTTTGAACAAATCTCCACTGAACATGAAATGGACAGGTTGAAACAGGAGACACAACTGGTAGAAATGTTAGGTTCAAGACCAATTAGGAGTAAACGCTATACAGAGTCAACAGGAGGCAATGAGAGTTAAAAAATAATAGACCCCAAGAAGAAGGCAAGGTACAGATGAAAAGGAGAAAATGGACGGATGGCAATGCAATTACTAGAAATGTCAGAATCAAGCAAACAGGCAATGCGCATTGGTCTACTGGTGGCATAAATGCATCTAAGTGTAAAAACTACTGACTTACAGTCAATATATGATAATGCAGAACAAATCACACACCAGAAATTATGAACAAGCTGCATGCTTTGCCACAAGTCAGTTCATTGAGGGAAGTTCCACTCTAAATATATTTTCTGCTTCAAGCTGTCTTTGATAACAGGCTTAGAAAATGTGCTGAGCCCAGAAAGTATAAAATTATCAAAGCAGAAAGAAGTTTGATATCCCCAACTCTAGTACACTCAATAATAACTGCACATGAATAGTTTCAGTTTGGAACACAACTCTAGTACACTCAACAATAACTGCACGTGAATAGTTTCAGTTTGGAACACAACTCTAGTACACTCAATAATAACTGCATGCAAATAATTTCAGTTTGGCATTTTGAAAAAGAAAGTCGCTGATGCAGTTTGCTGATCTGTACTAAACTATAAATACTTTTTTCAGTGAAAAACTGTAACCTTTTTTTTGACATTTCATTGTGTGGGAATATTTATCAGTTTTATTTCTGCTTAATTATTCAGCATGATTAAATACAATGATTCAAGGAGCTTTTTTTTCTGACTAGATGAGAAGACTTTAGCATGAAGCTATAATGAACTTTTTTCAGTATATGTACATCATTTACAGTTGACTTTGTTTCTTTAAAATTATTTACTAGAAAAGAAAAAAATATAATCTGTATGAAACTTTACCTTTCCCACATAATGTGTAAATGTCTATGGCCAAGATATTTGACATCTTCCATCATCTTTACACAAAAATACATTATATTCCATAATCTATTCTCCAAAGTAACCACCCACCATCAAGAATTCTTTTTTATAATTAATATACTTTTTTATTACTCTTGCTCTGATAAACAGTTTGTCTTTTAGTTACAGAAAAAAACTTAAAATGTTGATAGAAGATACTGAGAGATCAACCACAGTTGTAATTTAATTAGGAATTTGTATATAAGATTAGTTAAGTATGTTAATTGGATAGGCGGACAAGTCTAAGGACCATTTTCAGCAGTAACCTAAGCTGTAAGGCAGAACCAAGTTACTTGTTTTATATTTGATATAACTGTTTTCAAAAAATCAGTTTCTTTTTCATTAAAATGTGAAAACAGTATAACAGCAATTGTAGTGATTCAATGAACACATTAGGTGCTTCATAATGAGTGTTTCCAATAGATTAGGGAGCAACAATTTTACAATAGTGAAGTTTGCTAAAACATTTGAAAAACGTATACTTTGAAAAAAGTATACTAAAGTATACTCTGAAAAAGGTATACTAAAGTATACTTTGAAAAAAGTACACTTTGAAAAAGTATACTAAAGTATACTTTGAAAAAAGTATACTAAAGTGTACTTTGAAAAAAAGTATACTAAAGTATACTTTGAAAAAAATTATATTTTGAAAAAAGTATACTTTGAAAAAAATTGCTGAGCCAGACTCTTAAGTGCAATGATAAACTTGAATAAATATAACTGAGTCTAACCTGTAGAAGGTTAGTGGTGAAAATAAAGGTAAGAAGAGCAATGAGAGAAATTCAGCAGTAAAGATTATTTTGTGAACTCAAGTTAACTTTAAGTAAATAGATAGGGAGGTATATGATGCAGGACATCAGAATCAAATTTGTTTATATCTTGTAAATGTGTCGTTCAGGTAAAGAATTAAATATGTTTATATCTTGCAAATGTGTCGTTCAGGTAAAGAATTCAATGAAGACTGCAAAAACAAAAAATACATTTTATATAGAGCAGCATGGCTTGGCATAAAAGTTAAGGTCTTTACGGCACATATCCAAGGTACATGGGTTGATTCTGACCTCTGGTTATTGACTAGGCTTGTAATAGTCTACAGGCTGATTACCTAATATTTGCCTATGAACCTATATACCATTCATCAGCTTACATATAACATCCAATCCCCAGAGAGCCATGCACACAAAACACTATCTGCAAAGCTAATAGTTTTTATTGACATAGTTTACCAAATCGGAGATAATTAATAGGTAACTGTCTAATCACAGAAATGCAATGATCAAGTTTGTACTGATTCTTTAATTGCAAACTCAACATTTTATTCTCACAAAGAAAATATAGTGTGTGTGTGTGTTTGTGCATGCGTGCGTGTCTGTGTCGGTGTCTGCATGCACGAACGTGTGTGTGTGTGTGTGTGTGTGTGTGTGTGTGTGTGTGTGTGTGTGTGTGTGTGTGTGTGTGTGTGTGATAAGCACTCTGCTGACATCTATATAGAATAAAAATTTCAAAAATATAAAAAAAGAACAACAACAATTTTAACAGTTTGACAGCTTTTCCAATATAATTGACTTGCATAATGTTTAATCTCACTTGTAGTTAAATAACTGGTCATCACAGAGAAAATAAAATTCCTAGCAGTACACTGTACAGTTTCCTAATTGTTATCATGCAGCAAACATATAACTATACCACTTATTACCTCTTTTAGAGGTCTTCAAGACTCAACAGTAATGAAAAAAAAACAATTACAAGTCCTATGAAGTCAGAGGTGTATAAATGAATTGTGACTGTTTTTATACAATATTACAAATAACAATATTCAACAGTTAACAGGAAACAAATTTGCTCTTTTCCCCTCCATTATGAACTCAGATCTTACATAGGACTATAATGACCGCTTTCCACACTGCCAGCTTTCAAGGTCTTTGCACATCATTATAGTCAACTTTGAATTACCTGGTACACAAGAATTTAATTGTAAAAATGTTATCATCCAGTCATACTTGTTACTTAACTTGGTATATTTTTTCAGTTTAGTAAGTGCTGTCTGAACAGTGGGAAATTTTGGGAAATACTACTTGTTTTACTCCATTGCTGAAGCATTTGGGAATCGTTAGATTTCACTGTCTCCTCTGTGTTCTGCTGTTGCACCATGTTTGTCCTGCCAAACATAGTTGCCAAGCCATCATGGCAATCAAGGAAGTTTAGTCTGAACATTAGATGGGAAGAATATCATAAGGAAAATACAATGCATAAATGTAAACTTCTTCTTCAACTTATACATAGGTTCATAGGCTCATAGGTTCATACTAGGCTATCTGCCCTAGGGCATTTATAAGCCTAGCCAGAATGTGTTTGGCTTTCGCCACCCATTTTAAATTTATTTTGCTATGCCCTTTTTTGAGGTTAGTATACTGTGCCTCTGTCTAACAGTGACACAGAAGTGATACCCAGGGTAAACCTACAATCTCCCATCCACTCATCAAGATTCCTCTTGAAGAGAGTCAATGAGGGACTCTGCCTAACCTGGACTGGGATTTTATTCCAGAGTGAAGGGAGCCTCTGGGTTATGAATCTGTCCCTCCAGCATGTCCTATTTATTTCAGTGCTGAGGTTCAAGTCTCTCGAGCGCGTAGCTCAATGGGATTTGGATTTTCTGAGGTGCAGCATGTCTATTAATTCCGGGTTGGACATGGCTTTATACGTCAGGCACAGATCGCCTCTGAACAGGTGGTATGCCACTGAGTAGAGCTGGAGTTTCTTTAACCGGGCAGCATATGGCATCTGTTTGAGCCCTTTGATCCTCTTGGTGAGGTACTTTTGGGGTCTTTCCAGTTGCTGCAGGTGTCTGGTAAGGTACATCCCAAAAGGGGCATTGTACTCAATTATGGGCCTGATGAGGGATGAGTAAAGAGGCACGATGACCTCCCCTGATCTAGATGTGAATCCCTTCATGATTAGGTGGGCTATATAAAATGTTTTTCTAACCATTTTGGCAACGTGGTTGTCAAATGAGAGATTGCTATCAACTTGGGT
>NC_056728.1:148514707-148582207 GCF_019279795.1 Protopterus annectens | reverse complement strand
CATGTTCCTGTTCCACGCTAACAGATGCTGACTGTCCTTCCTCTATGGCCACTGGTGATGCGGTATGTGTTGGCAGCTGAACTGTGTGCGGGGAAGAGGGGGACATAGCTGGGATGGTAACCATTGGCACAGATTTAGCCCCTGACAACCCTGCCTGTACCTCATGCATGTGTTCATCACTGCTAGTATCTGTGGGGACACTAACATCAGATGGACCGCAGGAGGGTAACACACCTACATCACCTGTGAATGCAAAGAAATACTGTAAAGTACAATAGACACAGACACACACACAGACACACACACAGACACACACAGACACACACACACAGACACACACACACACAAACACAGACACACACACAGACACACCATGCATGTGATTTTTCAGATGGCATGCAGCATGCCTGCAATACAGCAGAGGGCATGCCGCTCAGACTTTAATAGTGTTAGTAAGCATACCTCCCTGGTGTGCACACTACAGCAAGCAGGTGTCATATTAGTAGCCATGCAGTTCACACAATCATGGTAGTATGCATGCATCCCCGTGATACACCATGTGGCCCAGAACAGGTTAACAGTACACATGGCTGACGTGACCTTGACATGTAATCTGCTGACATGTGCATTAACATGCATACATGTTTGACACAATGGTGTCCTGACACGTACAGCATCATAACGGGCTTCACATTGCAGTGTTGTGTGTATGCCCTACAGATAGAATGCATCTTTAGCAAAAGTGCATGAGCATGGGAGGGTAGTGTGAGCCATCTACATTGCTATACAGTGTGAAGTACAGACACTGTGCCATTGCATGGCAACATGAGGCATCTATGTTGCTGTAGAATGCATAATATGTACACATTGCATAGCCATAACTGCAACACAGTTGTGATGTTCAACAGATCGTATATGGTAGACTTCAGTGACACCTCCGGTAGCTGTGCGCAGGCTTTTAGGTTGTCCAGTGTACCACATCAACTGTATAATCAGTCAACTAAGGCTATAATTGGACCATGTGTGCATAATGTGCAACAGGGTGTATACACATCCCAAGTACTGTGTGGCTACATGTCTCTGGCCATCCCCCATGGCCATGTGTGCACATGTGTTGGCCAATTGTGTGTGATGTGCATCTTTTCCACATGTCTGTGTTGTCCCATATGACATACACCCATAGATGTCAGATATGTCACAATCCACAGGGCTATGCAGACAACGGGTTGTATGTTTGGTATGTGGGGTATAGGTCATGCGATAGTGTGACAATATTGCAGACAGAACACTACATGTCTGGGACATGTCAGGTGGCACATCACAATGTGTGCACCCAATGCAGGGGCATATGACACAATGGTGACACCTGTGGGCTGCCCATATCACAGCTCACTGTGTGGTACTGTGTGCGTACCACACATGTTGTTCCAATGCATACTACATATGCCTCCATTGTAGAACACCTCCACCATTGTATGCACAGCTGACCACACATGTTGCAATGACAAGTACTGTGGTTTCAAGTCAGTGTATCATTACATTTGTATATATTGCACATGGGTGGCGTGTGTGAATGATGGGTGGTGCGACCTGCATATTGTGACTGGAACAAACATCAGGTGTGCAAGTGTTAACTGGCCACATGGCAAATAGATCTACACTGTAACATGCCTGATACTGATGACAGTCTCACCTGCAATGGACCCATGTCTGTGCGGCACGCCAGAGGTACCTGTATAGGGGTGACACACCAGTATGAACATTATCCATGACTGTATGACAGCCACAGTTTGCACTGTGCATGTGAACACATTCACCTGTGTAATAGCATATAGTATGCACATGTGTGCATACACAATGTAGCATACTGTAGTATGCAGCATGTGTGTCCACATACCTTGCATATGTTGTTACTTTACATAATGTACAGTGACACATGCAACTACATGGGATATAATAGCCATATGTGCAGTACTGACTTACCAGGCAACTCCAGGCTCATTGGTTGGGAGACACCCACCTCCACGATGGCAGCTAGTGTTTCTGGATGCAGTTCCCTGGGTGTCCCCAGACTGGCCAGTAGCTCCTTGGTGTGTGTGAGTGGGGGCTGGGTTGGTGGCCCACCACCTGTTCCACCTTGTTCCCTGGTGATTGCAGTGGCACGCTGTTTTGCATGTCGTATCAGGTCCATACAGTGTCTGCGCACCTGCTGGTAGGTGCAGTTATGGCCACCCACATCATTCACCCTCCTGCGTAGATCCTGCCACAGGTCATCCCACTGCTGGGCATGGTGTAGCACATGGCTGAACAACAAGTCATAGTTGTCATGGAGCTGTGGGATGAGGACATCATCCTCCTGGTGGGTGTATGCTGGTAGGCGTGTACTGGGCATTATCTGTAAGACATAATGATGGTGACAGGTCACAGTTTCAGAGATGTACAGAGATACTGCTGCACATACATTTCTATGACATCTACTACATCTGCACAGTTATCTTTGCAAAGCATCATGACACTGACACGACTGACGTGTTTGTGTCACACGTCACACCCATTATGCATTGGATATCATCACTATATATGTGTGTCACCTCATTACAGTGTTCATACTCCATGTAAATGCTGTCTTGCTATGGGCATGTCTATTTGCCTGCACTTGTGTTCTTACCTATCTGCACATGCCTCGATGTGTCCACGGTACTACTGTTGACCTGGATGCTGTGTATATGTCACATATCAACACATACACAGCCGTAATGGACTTGAGCAGTGACAATGCACACATACACATGGACACCTGTACATGCATGTGTTTTGCCATATACATCTACACAGCACTGTACAACTGTTCAACATCCTGCCACGGATCACCTGTATTGCACATGTGATAGACATGGGACAATGGCTAGTCAGATGACATTCACAGGGATGGTTATCAACCATAGCATGTGCGGGCACGGTTTCCAAGCTGTAACAGACAGCCATTGTGCCACCGCAAGGTGCATCAGTGCCACATTACTGATCCAGTCAGTTGATAGTACATCTACCATGCGGCCATCACACCATGTATGACTGGGATGACATGTGCAGCTTTGATGGACAGGGTTGCATGGTATGGCAGGAGTATGTCACATATATGGCACAGGTATCTGTCCAGCCTGTGGCGATCCTAGTATTAGGACGGTGGCTGTCCATGACATATGCCATATAGATCAGGATATAGACATGTAGCATGTCCATCATCATGGTGTAGCAAATGTCCTTCTGCAAGGTAGACAGCATGCTGCATAGTGGAGGTGTGGATTGTGAAGGCTGGTATCGCACATCCATGCATAGCCATTACCCCTTACAGGTGGTATGTGATCCAATATTGGTCACCACAGTGCTGTATATGCCTGTCCAGTGATCTCCGTGCTCATGGATGGCACCCTGACATGACATGGGTACCTCATATGACTACCTAAGGGGCCTGGAGATGTCACCATGTTGGGGGGTGCACTGCACAGCACCATCCCTTACACAGTGTCCATAATGTTGACCACAGCCTAGGTAGTAGTAGTTTATGGGTACAGGGATGTTCACCTAGTGGTGACACTGCTGGTATCATCCATAAGACTGTGCACATATGTCACACACCTCACCCACACAGCCCATTCTGTATGTTGTTCACAACACTGACACAGCTATACTGATAGGTCATGGCCATTCACAGCCTTACATACACAGATGCCTAACATTTGTCTGTGTGGTATGGGCTACAATGAGGGTGGGGTGCAACACATTAACCCTGTTCTACTGTAGCTGGCACTGGTGTGCTGTGCACATGTCACTCTTGCACCTTTTGTAGTTGTGAGTCTGTCAACAGGCCACTGGTGGAACACTCCTGTGACATGCAAAGGTATTTGTAATCAAATATCCGTGCTGTCTTGTACATCTGTACTGCTAACATCTACAGTGCTAATGGTTCATGGACATGCACACCATATTCAGCAGGGTTATAGTGCGGTGCCACCCTAACTGGCTGTCATCACCACTTGTGGGTTGATATTATCCAACACCCTATCTGTATTGTATGGTCATGCTAGGCACTTGTTCAGAACTTGTGAGCATGTCATGAGCTACTGATTACTATAGTGCCCATTCCACACCATTTCCCACAGGTAGACTGGCTGTCCTACACTTCCCAGCTTGCTTAAGGTATGACAGCTGTTGTACACACGTAACGCACATATCCTGTGGGACATGGTTGTATATACAGGCATGTCCAACTGTCACGTACAAGTGCTACTGCCTGTCTATATGAGGGGATATGTCGTACATGTGGCAATAGAGCAATTGTCTCATGTACACATTCAATGCTCACCTCCCAACATACGGCACTACAGCCTGTGGGGGATGCACTTCTGCAGCTGTGCTGGGGGCATAGCTCTCAGGTGTACCTCATTACGAGGAATGTACCTCATTTGGGGTTCAAAAAGGTGCATGTTCCTCAAGGTTCCACATTGGAAGGGTCTGCCACACATTCATTGTTGTAGTTTACCTGCTAGCCATGGCTAAATAGATGGGAATCATATTAATTCATTGGAATATCTTTTTTATACGTAAGACCAGCCTATTTTAGCCATCAAATGCCCTTCCTAGTTGATGCTGTTAGTAAGCCAGTTGTAAGTGTTCCACGTTTTGCCCATTTGTCACACAGTATGAGGGCTAATGTTCCTCAGTTTGGGGACTGGAGGTTGGTAGCTATGGCTGGGGGAAATGCTGTCACCAACCCTGACTGCACCTGACAGTCATTTGGGGATGTGTAACATTCGCAACACACCCCACACATCACATAGTCTCACATGATCTACACCACTGGCCACACCTACGAGGACAACTTGTGCAGTACGTCTCCATACTCACTGTAGTCACCAGAGGTAGCCCCCATCATGGAAGACAACATCACCAGCTTATAGCCCACAGACTCATGTGTGCCCATCACATACAGCCAATAGTGAGTTATAACATTCACAACACACCAGTCATAGCTGACTCTGTAGGGAGTCACACTGCAGTTCCACACAGCAGGCTACACAAAGTGTTAGTCGCTTACATCTTGCTGTCGGGTAACTGCTTCTGTAACATAACCTATGCACCCATGCCACACCTCACCAGGTACGATATGACTGTCATTCTCCATGTTAGTGTGACTGCCCTGTGATGCCACTTCACAGACTACGTGTGCAGGGACATGCAATAGTTCACCAGTCTTATAGCCCTGAGGGTGTGGGCCTAGCCCTGGGGAGCATTTTGCATTCGTCTGGACACGATACCACTGTACAATAACCGACTGTGTCACTTCAACAGTTGCCTGTGCTCCTAATGTCATTCCACAGGCATGTGGTATCTGTCCGCTATGACTGTCCTGGTCAAACACAATGCTGTGGCACAGATGACTTGCACCTGTCAGCCCTGGGAGTACAGCTCACATGTAAGGCTCTTGCTGCTTCTATACTGCCTGTCTTGCACAGTTTCCAATAACTGTCACCGGCAGGGTGGTAACTGGCAGGCACGACATGGGGTCATGTGACACAATGCTTGCATCTTCCTCTGTGACGTACGCAGGCAAGGCACACCTTATAATGCACCACTCAAACATCTCTGCAGTGACTGGGACCTGCCTCTAGGCTCTGCAGAGCACACCTGCAATGACAGGTTATAGACAGACCATACCTTTCAGGCACATACCTGGACTGGCACACCCACAGCTGAGTGGTTCCCATATCCCACTATCTTTTGCACACATCCTGGCAAGTTACTTAGCACAATGCATCAGAGGTGCTCCATGTGCAACTAACTGTGTCCGGAACCGCTATACACATTGTAACAAGCAACAGAGTCAACATAATACCCCACGGGTAACATACCTTCTATGTTGGTATAGTGGACAGTGGGCCTCAGACAGCTACTACTGATGTGTGACTGACACTACCCCACACTTCAGTGGGATAGCCACTCATGTACCGACACATCCATGAGTCATACCCTCCGCTCTGCTGGATCAACCCATACACACCACCTCCAAGACCTACATTACCCTTGGCATGAACACTACCACCATGTGACTGGTGTTACACACCTGGGGCTATCCCCTCATTGGTGGATTCCAAACATATGCTAATTGACCTTGTTAGCCATATCCCGGCAACACACCCATCACAGCATACACAGTACATGTGTACTACAACACCTACTACAGACGTCTGCTGACAGCGGTTGTTAACATCATGACACCCATGCAGATGGACAATGCACATACAAATGCTGACACATACCCCAGTGCACTTCATTAGCATGTACACAACTGCATGGATCATGCTATTCCACACAGAGCCATGATGGTACACACCAGATAACAAGACGCCACTCTGGTGGTCATGTTCCATGGACATATGATGTACAACAACAGGTGTAGGCTGTTGCACAGTGGTGTACATTCCCATGTGTGGGGTGGCTCACTGGTCATCTGTGGTGGGGCCACAGGGTCCCTCATCACATACTCCAAGACTAGCTACGTAAACATGACTGCCACATTCGGGTGTACCACCAGGCATTATGGTGGTATGTCAGTATTCGATGGCAACACCCACATCTGCTGTCACATACAACAGTCACTCAGGAACATTGCAGACCCAGGTGTTGTTGGCAACATGCTGGAGGATGGATTCAATGCTGACATTACACCCTCTCACTCACTACAGGCTCACTCATCCATACATGAACATTGTGGTGTCCCTGTGGTCACACCTACACAGTACTGACCTACACTCTATATGTCCTGGGACACTGGCCCCATGTCACCTTCCAACGTCCCAGGCTGTGATGTCCACCAACCTCTGAATTAGATGTCTCCCCACTAGGCCACCATATTCAGTAATAGCCTTGTTTCAGACATTGTAGCCCCTGAATGGCACACAGCAGCATTTATCACACTACACACAGGTGGCACCACATTGCACGAGTGGGACTATAGTCCTACACACCTGACTGGACTGTTCTGCATGGCTATGGGGCACATCATCAAGGACATCATTCACAGAGACATTGTTGGGCTCCTGTCCTTTGCTGCCACCCGGGTTGGGCTCGTTAAGGCCAGAGCATGGCCCCTACACATGGTGGACTTCTTTCATACAGTTACCAGGGCAGTTGCTGATGGTACGGGAGTCCACACATCCTACATTGTCCTCTCATTGCCTTTCAGCACCACTCCCCATTCTGGTATTGACAACATACACATCCACCTGCACATAGTACCCTGTGTCTCAGGATGTTATGCTATGTGGCTCATGGACAGGACACACAGTGAGGCCAGCATACCATAGTACCTACTACATGTCAGGTACATTTGGCATACCACGGTCCTCAGTCATAGGGCCCCTCATGTTCAGTATATGCTTCCCTGCGGAACAGGCTAGCACAGGGGACTTTCCCTGTCTAGCTTTCAACCCCCTACATACCAAGCGCCATGATTGCTCCACCAGCTGATATTGCCTCCAACCATACAGGTGTCGCTGTGACAGATACATAATATGACTATCATGGCATCAAGCTGCATGACACAAGGTGCATGCACATCACCTTTGCATTACACCATTCACTCACTGACTTTCACATGGATGGTAGTCCCCTACATACATATCACATTGTACATGTTTGCAGTACACACATATGTCGCACCCACTCCTGTGGTTACCGTATTGCCACTGTAGCGTGGATATCCTTCTACATGGCCACACCTATCTGTACTGGGTGTGTAGCTGGTACATAGGCACCCATTGTACCTCTGAAATCAAGACATCTACACACATTCAAGGGTACACCACCCCATTTAGGGTGTACCTTACACAACAGCTACAGCTTTACATGCCACAACATTAACACGCCATGACGTTTACTGAGCTCCAACAGTTTAAATATGCAGCTGCACTACGGACACCACATCTGTACACATTTGCATACTACATACTCAGGGGTGACCTCTGCTGATCAGACAGGGCCCATGTCCACAACATTATTGCTGGATATACTCCTCATACGACATAAGCAGAGGCCACTGTGAGCAACATGCTCATGGATATGTGCACACATGCCACAATGAGTGGGATGTGCTTCTGGGTTACATTCCCAAACCGGGCACTCACCATGCTGTGAAACATAAGTCCTATGTACATCACGCAGGGACACTCAGTAGCACTGTTCATGTGATACCTCCCTTGGTGGTTGGGAGACACATGTAGGCCTGGGATCACTGCAGTGGCTGTACTGTGCAGAGGTGCAGGTGACACCTGGCTCTGCTGTTCACAGGACACTACCCTAGAGAGGTGCCACTAGTGTGAACACTGTAGTTGTGCTTACACATGGACTTTCCAGACTGCATAGTACCCCACTATGCACTTGTGAAGCTATTACATGTCTTTTGTGCATGGTTACTTGGTAGCCCTTCCATTTAGATTAGCTATCATGCTATTACTATGTCCCATACCTCTACAGGCCATATGTATCCTGTTATTGTACATACCAATAGACGATACCTGTGGTATGCATGATATGCCTGTTATGCTGTGTAGAATATCTGTCAAATCTACCTATAATACTATACATTACACATATTTCACATAGTATCCCATAATGCAAAGCATACTTGCACAGCGGGACCACCTTACATATGTCATTAATGTTATATGCCCATACACATGCGTGCTGTGACAGTATATCAACATATACTATCCCCTGCTATGGCACGATCTTGATGGACATACCCTACCACTGACGGCGGGTTGTATGGCATTGTTCTGTTTAACGCCCTCATGTAGCATCCCTTGTTGTGTCTGTGCTGTGTACCTTGTCTCCCACTGCTGGATGCACAGTTTCTACAAGCATTAGTATGCTCAGCAAGACATCACTACATAAATACCTTTCCCCACTTTATGCATTGCGGACACGTTTAATTAATGCAAACCAGGCTATACATACAGTAAAACTAATTAATACAGATCATGCTATACATAACCTTACATATCGGGCGTTCTACATACCTTGTTGTCGTTACGGCGTTTCGTTTCTATCTCTCTCACAGTGTTTCAACTGTTATTCGGTATGAGCATACGGTTTGAATGTCTGGCAAGTCATCCTTATATACGTCGATAACTGAATCATGTGGATTCATCCCAACAATTGGTGTTCCTGAGTGACTAATTACTTGCATATCAGCTGTGCAGCTACTCCATTCGCCAATTACGCGGCGACAGTGGGATATAATTGGATTCTCCACTTGGGCGTTGCCTATTTGCCCTACCTTCGGGGAGACGGTCTGTATTGTGTTTTGTTATGTGTAACTGCAACTGCTATGCATGGAGACAAGTATAGTTTGGATTCATGTCCCCCGTGGATTGTGTGTGACAGGTAGAGTATTTGGTTCAACATATGGGTGTACCTGTCATCCCAATGTCTGATAACGGAGTATTGCAATCAAAACCTGTAACATGGCTGTTTGTTCCATTATACAACGCCTGCAATTTTGCATGACGCCTTTAATTGTGTCTCTCACACGGTATGTTGAGGGTTCTGCAGATGTAATTGACTGACTGGATGTTTGTGCTGCTATTACAGTCTGTATTGCTTTAGTTTCTATTGTGGGGGATGTCGGTGGTTGTACGTAACATATACAGGTTTGTGGGCCTTGCATTTCTACATAATCCATATATATGTGTGTGAGCTCCATCCCTAATTAGAGAGCTAACAGTTAGTTGACATGTTACGGGATTGTACGTTGGGCCATTGTTAATTGGTTTCTATATCGTCTGCAGGTGAGCTTGCTACTTGTATACCTCTGTAATTGCAGCGATATATCAGGGGATATGTGTAAGTGACAGCTATCCCTTGTATTTCTGTCCCAGATATTTGCAGTCATTGTGGTTGTGTTGTTAAAAGGATTGCCATGGGTTGCCACCTTTTCATATGGTCATTGTTGGACACTTGTGGGACACAAAGCAGTGTTTACAGGCCAACACGTAGTCACGGTCAGTACACAGGTTAGCACATACTTTTATCCTCACTACATACCTATTGTTGTGTGACTTTGGCTACTCATATTGCATGTAACATTTAAGTTTCTTACATACAGGCATAACTATTAAATACGACTGTTACATTATATATGGGACATATTTATGTCCTACCATCTCGGACATTTGCTCTTTGTACTGTTTTATGTCAGGACACACCTGCCCAGGGTGGGGCTGTCCCTCCTCCTGTGGGACAGGTAGTAACCGTATGCCTACGGCTAGCTATACCCACACCTACCGTACTGATCTGCCTCTGACTTGGCACTAACAAACACATGTTGCAGACACACACACCCATTACAGTCACACAGAGACGCACACGGCACCCTCAACGTACACTTACACAGACTACGGCACTCACAGACACAGTTGAACACAGTACCTACGTGGACCACGACACCGGCAGCGGTGACTAACTGTCCCTTCATATCATCATACTATTACTCGCGGATGTACTGTTCTGGTACTGTGTTCTATCGGTCTTTCAGCCTCGTGGTTACACATGTCGGTATGTTACACATTCCATGGTTGGCAGTATCCTATTTATTTGTACCTCCAAGATGTTATGAATGTCGTTGAACTATCTATTATATTTGCAGATATCGCTGAATCCATCTATATCACCATATATCCCTCTATTGCCCTTTCTATCTGTATTATATATATGCATATGTGTACATATATATATATATATATATATATATATATATATATATATATATATATATATATATATATATATATATATATATATATATATATATATATATATATATATATATATATATATATATATATATATATATATATATATCTGGCGGGGAACTTGACAGGCACACAGCACCACCATATGCTGTAAGACTCATGTACTGTTCAGGTGTTGGCATTCCGTGTTCCACTGGATGTTGTGTTTACAATGTTTGAGGGCTGCCTATGTAGGAGTCACACATTGGGCCACCTATACATTACAATTTACAGGTGGTCATGTTTGTGTGCCATCCATTTTACTGTGTGTGCAGGTGGAGAGGTGTCAGTCCGTAGGGGCTTACACTGTCAGAATATGTGCTATACGTTCCCTCTTTGCCAAGGCATAGGCATATTGGGCACACCTCCATCTGCCTACTGGGGCTGGCACAGTGTGTTCATGTTCTGAATCCATCTGTGCCTGTAATGGCCTTGGCAATTGCGGTGGGCTATGAGGGCCTTCACCATTTTGTCCCTGCTGCAGCTGCTTCCGCAGGATCATATTATGTAGCATGGCACATACTATGACGATGTGGTCACACGTGCCTGGAGAGTACTGCAAGGCTCCACCAGATGTATCCAAGCACTGGAACCGTGATTTCAGCATCCTGAACACACGCTCTATGATGATTCTGGTTTGTGCGTGTGCCTCATTATGGCGTTCTTGCATGGGTGTGTGTGCATTTCTGATGGGAGTCATCATCCATGGCTCCAGTGCATAGCC
This sequence comes from Protopterus annectens, assembly GCF_019279795.1. Classification (NCBI taxonomy): domain Eukaryota; kingdom Metazoa; phylum Chordata; order Ceratodontiformes; family Protopteridae; genus Protopterus; species Protopterus annectens. The sequence goes on along the minus strand of NC_056728.1, from coordinate 148,570,633 downwards.
AGCATCCCCCATGAGATGGCCATGTGGGATGTCCCCCCCTGACAAATACCTGATACAGCTGTGAGGCATGCCAGATATGGGAGTCATGGTAGCTTCCAGGGCTGCCAGCACACATATCCATGATAATTCCCTGGGCATTGCACACAACCTGGCAGTTGATGGAGTGGAATCCCTTGCAGTTTATGTAGCCCTACCCTGCTCACCGGGTGGTGACTTGATTTGTATGTGCGTGCAGTCTATCGCACCCAGTACCTCCGGGTATTGTGCCACACGGTGGAAGTGGCGCATATTGTTGGCCAACTCCTCCTGAGTTCTGGGGAAGTATATCTGCTCATTGGCATGTGGAAACGTGGAATCCAGGAACTGGTGTAGTACCCTGGATGCTGATGCCTGTGAGATACCCATTATATCTCCAGTTGGCCTTTGAAAGGTACCTGTGGCCAGTATTTGCAGGCTTACACATACCTTCGTGTCCACTGGGATGGGTTCCCCTCTGTTGTTTCTGGTTCTCAGGCGTGGCCGGCACAGCTCCACTATTTGCTGTAAGATGTCCCTGTTCACCCTGTAATGCTCTACTATCTCCAGGTCATGTAGCCCCTGGTAGGTTACCCTTGGTCTGAACACTCTCCTTCTCCTCCGAGGCCTGCGGTGGTTGTCAGCATCATCCTCCGCAATACCGTCATTCTCTAACACATGCTGATGAATCACAGCTATGGCAGCTCCCAACATGTACATTTTAAAAGTTCCCCATGTGTTTACACCTATGGTGCGGTGTTTGGGAATACACAGGTGTGTGTTGGGTGCTTTCACACTTTATACTATTGTGCTGTGAACACCGATGATGTCATAGGGTGTGTATGCGTGATCGTAGCTACAGGTTATCTTAAGTGTTTTACTGCCGGAACTACTATTGTGGTGCCTTTGGTGTTGCATTACATTTGCCTGCCGTGGATTACCTCTTGACCTTCCCTTTACATTTCTGCACATTGCACCTACCATTTTCTGGCGTGCATCCTGCATCCTACTTTCATTTGTACTTTCCTGGACCTGGCGTATCTTGTGTTATGTGTGCTACTGCCGGTCTGCTGTCAGTTTGCTTTGCTCTGCTGTGTCAAGTCTCCTATCTTTGCAATCCAATACCTCCCCTCCTTTCTTTGCATTCAAATGCCTTCCCTATCCTGTTTTGCAGGTTTCTGCAAGCAGACTTGTCAGCTGCCGTCGATTGGCCTTCGTGGGTTGATTGGTGTTGATTGCTCATTAGTACTCCACTTACCCTACTTCCACATTTCCTTCTTTTCTTCCCCTGACCTTCCTGTTTCTGCTATTGTTTGCGGCGCGTGCGTCCGATTACTGGGTTTTGGGCACGTTTTCATCCTCATACACATATGCTTTTGGGCACCATGTGTGCTCTCAGCTAAACGATTCCTCCCCACCCCTGTCCTGCAGCTTTGCTTAGCAATGGACAGGCAAGATTTGCAATGCTCCAATGTACTTACTGCTACGGTGGCACACCCCTCTGCTGATGTCATGTATCTCCTCTGAGCCACTCCTCGGTGTTATACCGCTGCGCCGTATGGTACAACCTTCATCAGGCGGGACATTTGCGATTCAGTATTATCTGCCTCATTTGCATGGCATTGACTACTAATTCATAGTTACCACGCCTAACACTATCGCAAGCCCTTAGCAACCCTTGCACCTTGGTTGTGGTGTTCCATGCCTACCATTGTGTATTATGCTGTAAACCTGATTTCTATTACGTTGCAATTTTATGACATTTTTATATTATTTCTTTATGTTACAGCTTCCGCACACATGCCCTGCGGTTGTGCTGTGCGTTACTGTGGACATGACATTAAATGTTGTTATTTACGTGTTGTGCATCTTTTCTTATGCCAAAGCTGTGTATTTCGCCATTGGCATATGTTAACGTTGTGATATCTGGGTCTGGCCCTCTTCCATAGCTCCGATGTTCTGTTTGGGAAAATGTAAACTGTGTTTTTTGGTTTACATTTCTGTGGGCTTACGCTATGCCTGCACCACTTCATGAATCGCTATATGCCTTCATTTGCATGGTGCAACACTGCACATGGGGTGATTAGTATACCTACGCCGGGGGCTGCGCAGATCTGGTGTACGCCGGTAGTGCACGTGGAATTGGATCATACCCGAATCGCTCGACGGCCATATTTGGCATTATACCGCCTACGCTATGCCTGCGCCTGGCACAAGCTTCATGAATCCCGGGGATTGTCTTCACCTTTTCCAACAAGAGGTTATCCCATTGTGAACAGTTAACTTCAGAAAGATTTTAAAACTATATGGAACTGAATTTGTAAAAATAGTTTGCCATCATTATACCAACCCACACAGCGATGCTATTTGGTACATCTAGAAAGCTAAGTAACAGCCCTAACTTCAACATTATAGACCCCTGAGTATTCATCTTGCCATCACTATTCACCAGAGGTACCTATGACTAACACACACTGAGTCAATCAGCCAAGAATAAAACACTGAGATTCATATTCCCAGCTAAGAAGTGCGAGCATCACTGCACTAATCACAAATCAAACAGCTGGCTACTGTTATAGCTAGATTTACTTTAATACTTAATACATAAATCTAGAAAATATTGAATTATGGCTATTTTGCACCACTCCTCAGCAATTTAGAAACCAGTCCTATACTCTTATTAATAATGAAGGTATATAGTAATACAGGACACCATTCACAGTAGGGGTGCATGAAAGAGCTTTCCCAAAAGTAGTTCCAGCTATTCAGAATAATCTTCTACATAATATTAGAAATATAGAACAGCTACTGACTTTCAAAAAAATAGTCCGAGATCATCTATTCAAAGCAAGTAAATGCAAGTACTATACAGACATTTGCAAATGCAGTGATATACTAGTTCTTAGGTTCCATTTTTCTGGTGGTGGTTATATTCCACACGTTTAGTCTGTTTTGACATTACTTCATGACAATAAAAGTAGTGCAAATATAATTACCCTCCATTGTTCTCTTTTTCTTTTTTTACAGCCATGCAGCATTCACTTGCTGAGTCCCAGTCCATCACATGGCTGTGATTGTGCAAACAATTCTGCAGTCATAATGATTTGCATTGCACATTTAAATTGTAATGATGTACACATTCTTTTAAATATTGTTTTATGTTTTACTTATTCAGTTTCACACCTTGGCTATGCATTGTACATCTAATCTTCGTCAAGTGCCATAATGGTAGCATTTTTTCTCTGCTTTGTGTTCTGAAGTACATTTCTTACTTGTTATTGTCTTTGCCACTGTGGCCAATGTTGTGGCAGAAAATGGTCCACATAACCAGTTAACAAAATAGAAATAAAATGAAGAAATAAATAAATAATAAAATGCCTGACTGTAATAAAAAACAACCAGGTGAAGTATTCCAGCTTGTTTTAGACACATGCACAATAGTCGTTTAAAGCCAGATTAATGGTTGTTTAACTTGATCTTGACAGCAGAATCATGATCAGTCATATTTATCCACAGACAGGTCACCAGACATCCGATCATGATAAATAATAATGATAATAATATTAATAATAATAACTGCAACATATTTCAAGTTTGCATCTCACAAACACACAGTAGCCAGAGAAAATTATTCAAGTATATTTCACACAAATGCACATTAGTCCTAATTTCTTCAAAGGCAGATTAATGACTCTTTGAATGGAGTATTTCACAAATGGCTAAGTTACTTTATCTCAAAACCAGCCCACACACCAAATAACAGATATAGCCACTTTGTTGACTGAGTATACCACAGACATCTGACCAAAATAAAAACAATGGCCACAATAATGTATTTCAGCTTTGTCTCACCCTGACAGTAGCCACAGTAATATGTGTCAACTTGATTCACACATATCACATTATGTCTGCAAAGCCAACTTAGAATAATGAAAATATGAAAGCACTCAATAATTTGTCATTCACATACAGCTGCCATGCCCAGCATGTATTGTCTAACTGTTGACTGCATTCACCTCAGATGTCTAATTGTGTTAAAAATAATGCTTATAGATAGAGTAATGTATTTCAAGTTGATTTCACAAAGTCACAATACCATAGTTAAGTATTATGGCTTATTTCACAGAAATACAAACTAGCTCTGCAATGCCATACTGTTTAAACTGAGTAAATGTCAAGAAAGTAAGTTACTTACATTCATAGATGGCCTCCACCCCCACACAGATGTTACAGCTGCTTTGCTGACAATATATACCTTGTTGTGATACAAAAATTACCACAGTAGTGTATTTTAATTTTGTTTCACACAAATAGTAGCCATTGTAAATCATTCCAGTTTGCTCCTTAGAGATAACATTAGTCTTGTAAAGGCAGCACAGAATAATGAGCAAATGACTACAATCAGTCATTTCCATACACAGACAGCTCTCTACCCAATAATTACAGTCTCATTGTTAACCATGGACACTTCAGATGTCTGAATGTGATAAAAAATAAATAATAATAATAATTATAAACACAGTAAATAATTTCAAGATTATTTCATGCATTTTATCCCTAGTAAAATAATTTAACTTTTTTTCAGACAAATTCACACTAGTCCAACAAAGCCACACATTTAGACTGAAGAATTGACAAAAGAATAAATCACTTTCACTTTCATCCACATTTCATCGACAGACAGCTCCCTCCATATCCAGTGCCTATAGTGATTGTTCTGATTGTGTACATATCAAATGCCTCATTGTGATAAAAAATTACCACAGCAAAGAACGCTGGCCAATGTAAAAGTAATGCAATTCAACTTTGTTAATACAAATGACTGTAGTCTTGAAAGCCAGCCCAAAATAATGAGCAAACAGCAGTGACAGGTAATTTCAACAGACAGCACCCATTATCCGGGCTAATGATTATAGCTACTGTATTGTTTGTGTGTATATATATATATATATATATATATATATATATATATATATGATACACACACACACACATATATATATCTCAGATGTCTGTATTAAAAAAAAAGGAAAAAGAAAAATGTCATATGATTGTCTATGTCACATGATAGTCTAATTGTAACTACTTAAAAAAAGGACATTACTGGAGCTTTTTTCCCCAGGTCTCTGCTGAAAAGGGGCTAATGCCCAGTCAGAATAACCTGGTCAACAAATAAAAAATAAATATAAAAAAAAGTAAGATCCATAGTATTTTGATTCTGTTCAATACAAATACACAGTTCCTGACCACTGGCTAGCCTCAACAAAGTACTACTACAGGGCTATATAGTACACAGCCCTTGTCTGATTGCCTGCCAGGATTAAAAAAAAAAACAATTTCACACTACTGGGCCACTGCTCTGCTGCTCTCTTGTACCACAAGTCTGCAACCATCTACTGAAGGTTTAATATTCATGGGCTTTCTTATCCTTGAAGGCCCAATGAGCTGTGAGACAGCAAGGAACTGAAAACTGCAGTTGACTTGAACAGGTGTGCTGTCAGACATTTATTTACTTATGTACATTTATACTTGTTTAAGGTAAAGAAAATAAATAAATAAATAAAGCACCCCCTAACTGAATGGTGCATTGGCCCATGTTGTACATGTACTCATAGAAACTGCAAGCATACACAGATAATATTGCAGTGGCACATTGTTAGTAAAACTAAAAATAAATATGTACTTTATTAAGGATTTTTATGCTCAGCACATAACCTATATAAAATATGCTGGCAGTGCTGAACATAACAATTTTTTTAAATAAAATTATTTAATTGCAGTGCAATGAATGGCTGCGCATAGACTCCCCTGGAGCTGTGGACCCTAGGCAGCCATCTACATCTCCTCTGTTATAATCTGCCATGGCAGATAAGTTAATTCAGAGAGCTATGGGTTAATGCATTTTAAATGTCATGCTGAAAAAGAGACTGAAAATGGATCTTGCATACTCATTTCACTGCTTTTTATTTATCTATTTATTTTTTACCTGGTGGGTATGTAGCTGGGCTGTTTTTTGGATCCTTTTCAACTATCACCTGAGTGCAGAAGGCACAAAAGATTCAAATACAGTATCTGAAAGATCTTTCAAGAGAAAGTATTTCAGATATCAGACAAGCACATAAAATGTGCTCCCTTTATTGTTTTAGCAGTTCACTGTCTCCCTTCCTTAAGTGTCTTTCTCATCTTGTGTAACTGCTTTTTAATTCTGGGTCAGTATTTTTCCAGAGCTGCACTCCTGCATTCTTGATTTTTCTCAGTGATATGCTGATCTGTGGAGGTTGGGTTACTCTTTGGACTTTGCATTTCAAATTCCATTGAAACCCCCTTACATTACACAGATGTTCAAACAGTCAAGTGCAATTTGTTTTTACTTTTATCACCACTAGTCAGGTTGAGGTGATACTGGACTAACCCTCCTTCTAAAACTGTGTCTTAGAGCAACAAAATCAAGACTTTCATCTACTAAGACAGAAGTCCTTTTACTTTTCTCTCTTTCAGCACAGCTGTGGCTGTTTAAGCTCAGTCACTGATTGTTTTTTTTTTCTTTGTCTCTTTGCCAAGTTTTCAAACTGCTTCATTCACCCTCACTAATGCTCAGGCTCACTCCGCTCCCCTATCCCACCCCCGCTTACTCTACATTTATAATTCCATAGCACCACCCACATATTCTTCAAACCAATACCATCTGCTCCCTCAAAAGGAAAAACAATTGATGGAATTATTCCCAACAGTAACACCCATTCTACTTTACCACCCAAGACTCTCTCACAAATTCTTAATCTTTGCCTCCTTTAACTATCAGATTATATCTCTGCAACCAACCCAGTACCCTACTAACATTTTCTAGTCATAATTTACAACAAAGTTAATTAAAATGCCTGTAGCTCAGAGTATTTTATTATTCCTCCTCACTCTACTAGCCTTCATCGTTGATAATCAAATCCACCTCCTTCAAATACCTAGGACTTCAACCAGTCCTCACAAAGAAAATATCAACATCTACCCAGCTTGTCTTTCGCCATAATACCCTCTCTCTGCAAAATATATCTCATTTATTTATCTGTAAATATGTCAAAAATAAGTATCCAAAATTTTGATCAAATACCAATCCAAAACCAAAATATAACTGGCCATACTCTTCCCTCTGTAAAAAATTAATTAAACAATTTGCAAAGATATTCATCCTAACCCAGGCCCCACTGTTCGTATAGCTGCAACTCCCATCCCCAAAATAAACCAGTCACCTAATATATCTCAACAAAAAAACAGAACCGAAACTCACCTCACTAAATATAAACCTAAGAAGTATGTGCAATAAAATCCATGACATACATCCCTACCTTGCTACTACACTCTTGTAGTCATAGGTACTGCAACCTGACTAAAAAAAATAAAGGATAATGAGACCCCCCCCCCAAGATACAATATACTCAGACATGACAGACAAAACAAGCATGCAGGTGGTGTAGCAATCATCTGTAAAATTCCTTAACCATTACTCAACTTCCACAGGATATACCTACATTTAATAATGCTGAACTTCTAACACTCTTAAAAATCAGCAATAGGAAAACTATATATTTAACAGCAATTTATATACCACCAGGGAATAACATTGATACTGCTGAAAGCATCCTGTATTGGATATCCCAACAAATTATCCATAAAAATATAATACTTGGAGACATAAAATTAGACTGGCAGTTCATAAATTCTACTACCCCCACTGAATCCATAAACTTGCACAACTCCAGACAATTAATGACCACACCTACTAGAATCATCAAAACTTCAGGAGTCACTCAACGTTAGGCTAGATTCTTACAAACAAACCAGACAAACTGACAAAAGTAGGCTGCCTCTCCAATAGCATAAAGTGATCACACATTAACATATGCCATTAGAACTTACCATAATCTAGATTGATATATTATCTATAATCATATACAAAATACAAGTAATTTCAGCAATGATATGTTCAATGAAACACTAAAACAATATAACTGGAATGTACTTAAAACAATGTTACTAGGTACTACTGTAGAGCACATTAATAACATATTCTTACAGACCTTGAATTATCTTGTAGCAGTACATAATAAAAAAAGTAAAGTTCAACCTCGCACCATGGCTGACCAAAGAAATGAAAATAAATTATAAAAAGTGATAAAGCCTAGAAAAATTGGTATAAAAATAGAACTCAAAATGCCTTCCAGCATTGTAGATATCTTAGAAACCTTGATAAACTCTATGTCAAACATGATAAGCATACATACTATATCAACCTACAAGACAAACATAAAAACAAACCAAAATGTTTTTGGTCATTACTAAATAAACTACTCCACCCTGGCAAGATCGCCACTCCCTCTCCAAAAACAGACAATATCTCAGAATCTATTGTCACCCCAGTTTAATTCCTACTTTATACAATCAATATTATCTCTGTTAGACACAAATGCATCTGCCCCGTCTTTAACCCTGTCCAATCAAAACCACCTACCGAACTTCAATTTTAGTCCAGTACCTTCCTCATTAGTAAGGAAGTTGCTCTTTAAACTGAAAATGACTTCGGTAGCTGTAGACCAACTACCATCAGACTAATTGAAAATGGGCTTACAAGTCATATCCTTCTCTGTGTCCATACTAATTAATAGGTCCATAGTGGAAAGATACATCCCATCAGTGTAAAAAAAAATCCTACATCATACCACTGCACAAAGATGGCACATCTACAGAGTTTAATAACTACAGACCGATAGCGATTCTCTCCCCCCTCTCCAAAATATTAGAGAAATGCATCCATGTGCAGCTGAAGCAATACCCAACCTCAAATAACCTGCTCTCAGAAACACAATATGGCTTTAGGCCCCAGCACAACACTACTACTGCTTTACTACATTTTACCAATATTATAAAGTGACATAGAAATGATGGTTTGCTAGTGTCCACCTTGTTCTTAGACTTGTCAATGGCATTTGATACTTTGTCGTACCAGCAACTACTCATTCAACTCTCCTCAATAGGAGTTTCACAGTACTCCTTGCTGTGGTTTCTTAGTTACCTATCTGGAAGGCAATAGGCTGTTAAATGGCAACAAACCTACTCATCCTTTCAGCCATTTACTACAGGCATCCTCCAGGGCTCTATCATGGGTCCACTCCTATTTAATTTATTAATGACTCCCATACCTCCACTCACCATGCTAGTTTAGTTCAGTATGTAGATGACTCGACATTAATATGTGTGGCTTCAACAATAAATAAGCTCCAAGACATTATCCAAAAATAGTTCTCCTCTGTAGAAACCTGGCTTAAAGAATCAAACCTCCTACTCAACTCCAAGAAATCTAAGTTAATGTTTTTTACCTCAAAAAGTTGCCAAACTGAAAAGCAATGTTTTACCATAAAGTCAGCGTATAATACTGTCATTGAAACTGTAACTCATAGTAAATTTCTAGGCTTTATAATAGATAATCTTAAATATGACCAGCATATACTGCGCAACATTAAATCTACACACCAGATACTAGGATCCCATTATATGATCAATGGATTCCAACAGATACTGCAAGAAAATCTCTAGCCACCATCTTCTTATTGCCAACTCTCTTATACATTGCTTCTATCCTAACAAACGTAAATGATATTAAAAGAAAGAAACTTGCCTCCTGCTACAATAAAATAGCTAAATTTGCCACCACCCTCCCTCATAGGATCCACCACTGTAATAGCTTAAAGCAATTAAACTGACTTGAATTAAACAACTACCTAATATATTCATAACTAACTACAGTACACAAACTCATTCACCATCTCGAAAAAATGCCCTCCACTTCAAAACTTATTACTGCCCAACTGTCCAGCAAGGGACCTCCGCTGTATTAACAAATTCTTTTTACTTACAAGTAAGTCAAATAATGTTGCAGGAGACTCGCTCTACTCCCAATACATTGCTAATCTCTGTAATTGTATCCCCACACAAATAAAACTCAGACAAACACAAATATTTTAAACCACTGCTTAAATAACATCTTAACCAATCCTGGTCCAGCACATGCTCATCAAAAGGTTAAGACTTTGTGTTCACCATACAATGCTCTCCAAATACTCTTCTTAAACAGAATACTCTCAAACTGTCACTTAAATGACAAAACAATTTTTATAAATAACTGCTACCTTTACAATCCATTGAGTTGCAAGTGGGCTTTCTCTTTTGTAACTTACACCGCTGCAAAATCTTAGAATGTATAAATGTAACTACCGTTTGTGTATAAATGTAAATAAAAATATAACTACTGTTTGTGTATAAATGTAAATAGAAATATAATTACTCTGTGTTTAACTGGAGCTGAGTATAATTCAATGTAAGCAAACGGAGTTTTTATCCCCGGGCCTTGGCTGAAAATGGATATTACCCAATCAGGATTTCCAGGTAATTAAAGGCAAATAAATAAATAAATAAATTTGGTTACCCAACTTTTGCATAGGCTAAACTCTTCTGGAGTCTGACAATTTAAACCAATTTAAAGTATCAATGATTCTTGTAAATGCATTATATAGTACTTGTACCGAAAAGTTTTTACAGAAGAAAAAGAAACGAAAGGGATGCATGGCCTGAGTACTGAATAAAAAGTAGAAAGCTGTGAAAGAAGCAGATACAGCTGCTAATTGTTTGGTGCATAAGGTGTTAGTGTACTACTACTAGAAGAAGATGAATTACAATTTAAATTTACATATTAACAACAAAATGAGATCTCTCTGTCATGTCATAGCAATCTTTATGAATTATTCTTTATGTGTGAATATAGGAACAAGATGGAGAACTGTATCTAGGAGGTGGCGATTATCCTCTGTCAATAAAGCAAGTACACATATACCCATCTTTCCAGTTTAATTTTACTTCTTTCCTTTACTGTGAGTAATTGGTAAGTCGCCAGGGTTGCACTGTACTACATCAGGGGACTTTATCTTTCCTCTGTGAATGCCAAATGCAAAGTCAGTGAATATGATTGAAACTGCTACTAGGTTCTGGCACATCTGGAAGTAACATTGACTAGAGGAGATGTGGCATATTTTCAATAGTTCTGACTTAACTGAAAAGTGTATTTTATATTTGTTAACATCGTGCAGGTCTTCACATCAAAGACTTTGCACATCTCTACCTGTATTTTTTAAATCAGTGTTATTTTTTGTTTTCATTATATAAATGCTATTTAATAAATTTACCAATATCTCTACCTATATTTTTTTAAACCAGCATTTTTTTTTGTCTTTATTATATAAATGCTAGTTAATAAATGTACCAATATGAGTGCAGGTAGGCTTTTTTTGACAAGCAACAGTTTTTATGGACTTTATGTGGGCCTTTGTTCTGGTTACTACTTATTCATTCAATCCAATATCACAAATGGAGCTGGAGACTTTTCTGGAGCTAAGACATGTTCTACTTTTTATTGCTTGCTACAAATGTGACCTCAGCAGAACAAGTGATTTTGAAAAATGACTGAATTACTGTTACTGAAAAAAGTGTCAGTAAAACCTGTCCTTGTCTACTCTCTGCCAGGTGAAACCTCTGCTGGCATTCCACAAGGCATCATACAGTGTCATATTCTCTTTTCACTGTTTATTCTTTACTCTCAACCTTCTATTACCTTAATCGGCCACTCAGTGCAGATGCCTTACTCAGTCTGAGAATAGGAACACAACTGAAACAATAGAAACCAATGAAATAAGTGCAGATTTCTAACATATTAATATTGTGAACATATTAATGCACAACACACAGCACAAGTAGCAGATAAATGCAACAGCTCTCAAATGCCATACATTATGGGGTACACTGTAACTTAAACATCAAAACTCTAATACCTGGAAACAGCAATTTTCCACTATGCTCAATTAAATTATTAAGCATGCATTCTTAGTTAATTTATGATGCTATGCAATCTGAAAAAAAAATGAAAGCATTACAACATTAGATTTCACTGTGCTTTGCTTCTCTAATCCAAAGTCTGATCAAATATTTCACATTCTGCCAAACTATCAAACTTTGTGTCATACATTTAGGAAAAAGGATGTAAAGAGGTACATGATCCACGTCACTAGCTACACAAATAGGTATTAGACCCAAAACAGAATACTTGACTTCATAGTATGCTTTTTTATCCTCTGTTGCTTCATTCTTATAGTTCTTTTACTGACTCATATACACTGACTGGTATGAATAAGAAACATCTTTAAATGGTATGATATAACATTATAAAATTTTTAGTCTAATTTTATCATCATTACCACATGCTTAAGGTATATCATAAAAGAAATAAACCTACAAGTTTGTAATATGTTTATGCAAGTAACGGACCTACCTTGCACCAAGATGAACGAAAAGATAATGCTGTTTACAGCAACAACAAAAAATGGAATAATAACTATATGATATATTTATGTATACATTTTAATTTCAAAGTTTATGTTGACTTCTGTCTTGCAAGATATGTTTGCTTCCTAATACAGGGATTGGAAGGCATGTCCATCCCAGCTAAATAATGTTGGGAGTAATATGCTTGGACAAAAAATCTTCTGCTTATGAAAAAAAAAAAAACTCATGATTCTGGAGTTTTTTCAGCAACTTAAAATAACATTGGCTCTCATAAAGAGAATAAAAATGTGCCCACACCCCAGAACTCATAAATCCTTTGGAAGCTGCAATGCGGCTGAAAATAACTTCAGTTTATGATCAGCAAGCAGTCCTATATTATCTACATTTAATGAGTAATTTCCATAAAATAGATTATTCTCTGAAAGTGCATATTATCCATGCTTTCAGTGCTGAGATCCTTACAACATCATGTGGCAATAAATTTCCAGAAAGCTTAAATTTATACCATAGATATACAAGCAAAAAATATGTGAGGCAGATCAAATACATAACTTGTCGGTGAGATAGATGATAAGAACTACCTGCAAAGCAGCATGTCAAAATTATACCTATTCTTTCATGTTTTTGTAACCTCAGCTTCACAGTATTTCTCCAGATATGTGCATGAGCAATCAAAACTGATAGTAACTTTTTAACTTTTTGCTCACTCTACCAGTTGGAGGAAATGTCCAAGCAGCAGCCTAGCTTTGTGGCATAGAAGGATAAAGCTCTATTACGCAGGGAAGCATGGATTTGAATATGGTTTGGGCTTTAAAGGATCCACAGATGAAAGGATGGGACTGGGCTGCTGACACTGGCTTAACCATCCTGTGCACAGGGAGACACTCCATCTCACTGCAATGTGGAGACTTCTGTGGAAAGGTGCCTTGCATGCAGTAGTGGTTGGGATTGTGCTTGATCCCTACCAAACCTTTATGGGTCATATGTGGAAATGTGCACACCATCAAGGAAAGACAGTGCATACGTTTAAATCTTTGAGTGCATATATAATCACCTAAAGGAGGGGTTGGGGCTTAAAATAACAAAAAAAAAAATCCTGATGGCTGTTTGATGATTGGATAATGGTTTCTATATGCAGCCAGGGTAACATTTACCCTATTAACTGTAGTACTAAGGGTTAGCAAGCAGCAGTGATAATAACAATAAAACCAAATATTCAATTGAAAAATTACTTCAGGACAACAATTCAGGTTATTTTTGGTTTCTCAGTGATTGAAATTAACAATCGAAATGATGTTTCATAATGATAAACTTTATATGAATACATAAAGGTCTGAGAGCAATAACAATGTATTTAATTATAAGAAGGAATGGAAATGACCCCAGAGATACACATGTAAGATAAGTGTACAGAATATGCCTTCCACACATATTAGAAGACAAGTCACACCCACCCCAGAAGTACAACAAAAGACATGATAAGCTATGTGTCGACCTGGCATTTGCAGATCAATACAACCATGTAAAAGTACAACTGAGCAGGAGTTGAGGAATAAACTTATCAAGTATGACTCAGAGTTACATCATAATAGTAGGAATGGAACATAATGAAGTAATCAAAGAGAACATGAATTGAAAAGGCCAGAATTGTACCTGGCAGATGCAGTGTCTAATATATAATTGACACAAATAAAGAAATTAATCATTATTTGTTTTTCTTTCAGAATTGGGCAGTATAGAATTTTTTATGAATTTGTTAACTATGTAAACTCACTGGACACAAATGCCCCTTAGTAGAACCCACCTGGGAGCATTATCTCTTTAATTGACTTGGTCAGACTCGCACAGTCAGCAAATGGAAGTGAGCAAATCAAACCTCCTACCATGATTACAGAGAGAAACTCAATAACAGTTCATAGCCTCAATTCTCTGTATTAACTGCCAAAGAGTGCCATACATTATGTTCCAGTGTTGATATTGTTTTAGCAGTTCTCTATCTGAAAACAAATCTTATACATCTGCTAAAGCAAAACACAATGAAAAACTATACTATAAATGGAAAAGGAATGACGATATTCTTTTCATCATATGAAATAATTACTTCCTTGTCAGTGCCTGATTTTCTTTCCACTTTATTTATGCGTGTTCAGCATTGCATTATTGTGCACACCATCTGTGGAATAATATGCATTGATGTACCATAATAAAAAATGAAAAACTCGACTATATATTAATAACAACAAAAATAATTATTTTTAAAAACTACATAGGCAGTTATAGTACATCCTAAAACAGCTTCATGTGTGTTATACAGTCATAATACAAATACACACAAAAATATCACATTCTACATTCCTTAGCTCACCAGTCCTCTATTTGAGCCAAGTCAAAAATGCCAGCTTTTTTATCACGTCTCTCATATCCTACTTTTTATTGTATAAAATCTCTTGGCACTTACCAATCTATATAAACCAAGACCCCTACATGATTACTTCTGGCCCTTTTCTCTATCCTCTTATCCACTTGTTTTTAAATAACCATATAATATCATATTTATGCATTTTAGTAACTGTATCACAGGAAAAATAATATATTTCCTCCCTAAATCCTCTTGTTCAATTGCATTTTAAAAAAACATGCTCTGCTTCTTCACCACATCATAACCCTTTAAAAGGCATTTTCTTTCCTCATATTCTTTACATTTCATACAGTTAACTGGCAGCTTATTTAATGGCATACACCACAAACACCAACTCATATATATACCTTTATACATTTTTGTAGAATTCCTTCTTACTTTCATCTAGTTTTCCATACTCAGTTTGAAATATAAATCCCTTATTATTCTTTTATGTATTTCCTTTCTGCCTTTTTTAATGTCTGATTTCCACATTATTTTAATTTATCCCTTTGTTGATCAGGTTAGTCCCACTAGACTAATGATGTCTTTTCAGGGCAGATCTGAGGTGGTATTATACAGCTAGGTGAATTTTGACCAGGACATCAAGGAACATTCCATATACTTTTTGATAAGTGCCATGGGATCATTTACATCCACTGAGCTACCAATAACTCAGGCAGATGGGATACTAAGAATTACATGCAGAAGAGTGCAGCATCCCCTTTTGCTATACTTAGTGTCAGCAATCCACCTACCTGGTGTGGGAATAAAATCCACAGCCTTCTGCACCAAAGTGTGCCACCTGTTGTACCTCTGTCAGTGAGAGAATGCCCCATTATTCTTTTATAAATTCCCTTTCTAACATTTCTAAATATCTGATTTCCACATGATATACCTGTTCTAATATTCCCTCTTTTCTTTTCTTTCTTCTATTCTGCTTAGCATTTTTTTCCTACACCTATCTCATTGCTTTTCATATTTTTTTTTCTATAAAAATGCCCCAAACAAACTCTCATGCATTTGTCTTTACTTATTTATTTAAAAAAACACATGTAAAGTAATGGCAACATGTTGTCTCATCAAACTTAAGTTCTGTGAACACAGAAGTAGAGAATGCTGTTCTTGGAAGTTACTTTCACCCTGTTATTCGTTTATAAATTCCCTTTCCAAAGTTTCTAAATATCTGATTTCCACATGACATACCTGTTCTAATATTCCCTCTTTTTTATTTTCTTGTATTCTGTTTATCTTTTTTTCCTACACCTATCCCATTACTTTTCATATTTTTTTCATATAAAAATACCCTAAACAAACTCTTACACTTTTATCTTTATATATTTAAAAAAACAGATGTAAAGTAATAGGAGCATGTCATCTTATCAAACTTAAAGGGAAGTAAATACTGTGGAAAGAAATAGCCAGGGAATTGTTATGGCTAGGCTTGTATAGGCCCCATGGCTGATAGCCTAGTACCAACCTATGAAGTAGAGAGTGCTGTTCTTGGAAGATACTTTCACTGACAGTGGAGTTTGCTTTTTTCTATACTGTTGTATGGCTACATACTTGATATATATTAGTCCAGGAGAAGTGCCACCCAGCAAAAACTAAATAGTTGAGTTGTTTGTCAAAGGTGGTTTCAGCGAATGGATTTTTTTTTTCTGTTCACTGAAATTACCGTTGATGACTCAACATGAATCCAAAGTATTTTACAAGTTTTAGCCTTAAATACTCAAAAATGAAAACATATTTTTTTCTGATTTATTGCTCAACACACACATACACACACACACACACACACACACACACACACACACACACACACACACACACACACACACACACACACACACACATATATATATATATCCCTTCCATGTAATGAAACATCCCTAGTAATATGTTATTGTTGAAATATATTTTTAAAAGAGAAAACATTTCAGTAAATGAAATCATGTTGTAATCTCTGTGGAGCATCATTCTACTGGTCATCAGCACTGACGCTTTCCAAATAATATGTGGAAAACCTTTATCTCTTTTTCTGACAATATCAGTATCCATTACTTCCCTACATCCACTATTATTTTAGTTTTCTAATTATTCAGCTTTAATCTTTCTGACTTCAAGCACTTAATTACCAAAATTATTCACAATGTATTAGAGACTATTAACATTATGCCATCTGTATTACATAAGGTGCCTTGAATCTGGATTCCCCTCTTTGTTATCCTTCTTCCTTATTTCTTCTTTAACCTGTCACACATATCCATCACTGCATTAGTAAACACAAAATTACCCCTCACCACCCATCGGCATCCCTTTTGAACACCCCTATTTATTTTATTGTTTTTCATGATCCACGTGTTAATAAAATAAATTCCCAGGGGTACTTATAATAAATAGTTATATTGCTAGAATTAGAACTATTCTATATATTCCACAACTGTTCATTGTTTCAGTTATCATATGCCTTAAAGGAAAACGCCATATTAGAACTCAAAAAACATATTTTGTTGATTGTATCTTTGTTTTCTGAGCTATTTTAATGCCTTAAAATCACTCCAAGTTTTTATTTTACAATTTTAATGTGTTGCCCTAAAATGGCAGATGGTGGATGTGACACTGCCAGCTCAGCTATCTGGAATTTTGTAAATAATTCTGTGTCATTTGTGAATATTAATATGATTCATATGCTTGTCTTACAAATGTAAGAGAACTATATGTTATGTGTATATTAAACTACTGGTGCAGAACTGTGTGGTGAAAAGGGTTGTATAGTACAAAGATTCAAGGATGTGTCCACAGTGTACCCTACTAGAAAAGAACAGAAATGTATATAAAGTATATACATGTGCGAATGTGTGTTTTAACTTCAAGAAAATATGTTGAAATTAAAGAGTTTTATGATTGTGTTATCTCTCAGTTTCAGTTCAATAGTAGACATAATGTCTAGAGCTAGATGTTTTTGTATTGTCTTGAAACATAAATAATTACTAGGTTTTGAATGTTTATTGTTTTATGACTTCCAAGTTCTGCAAACTTCTGAAAGATATGTACTTCTCACACAGAGATGTTAAAATTCAGTTAGTTTCTGTTTTAGCCTGGGAACTGAAGTCAGGTGACAAAAAGTGATGTCATCCAGGCTAACCCAGCAGTAATGTCTGATATTAATTTATGAACTCTCTCAGAGAGAAACTATGCATTTTTATTTTGTTTTTCACATGGAAACATCCATCATCACCATCATCTGCACTTGTCTTGCTGATGGTAAGTAACTAGGGTAAAGTACATTTTTAGATATACATAGGAATATAGTAAATATTAGTTTAGATGTTTTCTGTATTTATTTGAGACTGTCATGCAATGTTGTTTTAAAATATTTCCTGTGATTCTAAACTCTGAAATAACTGTGTTTGTTTTCTGAGTATTGTCCTGTTCTTTTACTATTTATTATTAAATATATTTAAACCTGTCTTTGTGGCTGATATTTGTGATACATATTTAAGCTCTTAGCATGCTTGCATATATATATTTGATGACACTGTATAGGCCACTCCGAAATAGCCTTGCAAGTCTTGGTCAAAACTACCATTTGTATTAATAGTAACATTACACAGTAGGATTGGACACCCTTTGTAAGGGCTTTATACTAGCTGATAAGTATGGGTGGCTGGTGGCAGCTGGTACTACCTTATATTCTGGGCAGAAGGGGATATAGCTAGTAAACCTGTGCCAGCCTTCCCCAGGTGTATATGTGTATTTGTATATAAATCAAATCTCAAAGTGTGCGTGTGTGTGTGTGTGTGTGTGTGTGTGTGTGTGTGTGTGTGTGTGTGTGTGTGTGTGTGTGTGTGTGTGCGTCAGCTACTTGGGCAGGGACACGAAGCACTGGTTGGACAGAGAGTGTGCTGGAGGTCCTAGCTTGGACACTCAGCTCAGATCTCAACCTTATAGCTGTGCCAGTGGGGAGTTTTTATTGGAGATCTGGAGAAAGAGCAAGAAACCAGCCCCAGACTGACTCTGATCTCTGTGTGCTCTTAAGGGAAATTGTACTTTACTGTGTGTGTACTTGTCATCCTCCCATTGTGTATGCCCTTCACTGCTGCCAGGGGTGAGGATTAAGGCTCCTTGATTACTGGGCCAGTGCAGGGGCATCACAATGGAGCTTGCCTTGGTAACATGATCTTGTTTTCTTGCTTTCATTCCTCTTCCCAGAATACATTTCAAGTCTTCTTTATATGAGTCATGCTAGACATAAGGAAATTATATTCTTTTCTCATGCTATTCAGGTTGAATGTCATGACTGTGAAGCACTGTCATCTAACACACCTTCTGTAACAGAGCTGTTTCTATGTTTCCCTGACTGAGCCTCACTTATGTGTCTGTCAGAGCTTGTTCTATGCTATAAGTAGTTGATAGCCACTTCCAGCAAAAGAAAGTAGGTAAATAGCAGGCTTTTGTAAAAGGACGTTTTTGTAGTTCTAAAAGAATTGACAAACCTTCCCTCACACTCTCATGCTGAGGTGTGAAAACTCTTACTGCAGTAAATGATCCTTGCTGTATCATGTACAAGTAGTAGGACTCCAAATTAAGTCTATCTGCTACTTCCCAATACATTCAGTGGGAAGTTGTTTCCTCTCTCCTGAATGATGCAGAATTAAAATGTGCTTTACTAGTTCCCAAATTATTTCTGTCATGTTCACCCCACTTTTTTATATCTTGTATTTATTTATACTTTGGTAACCAGGGAAGTGAACTGGTCCCAGGACCTTTTTCAGCCATGACTTGGGCGACATTGATAAAGATAATAAGAACTAATAAATGCACTTAGCAATACAAAGAAAAAAATACAGACATAAAGACATTGACAAAGATGGCATATGCAACACATAACCAATGTGTGACAGAGAATAAGTAAAACTTTAGGCAACATTTACTAGAATGTATACATTAATGGTGCTTAATACTACTGTTAAATTTATTATAAATAAATTGTATGCATCCATATTACACACACACACACACACACACACACACACACACACACACACACACACACACACACACAAACACACACACACGCATTGTGTGTGAACGTGCACATGCGTGTTTGTGTGTATAATAGAGAAATAGATTATCCCCGGGATTCATGAAGCTTGCGCCAGGCACAGGCGTAGCGTAGGTGGTATAATGCCAAATATGGCCTCCGAGCGATTCAGGTATGATCCAATTCCACGTGCACTACTGGCGTATGCCAGATTTGCACAGCCCTCTGCTTAGGTATGCTAATCACCCCATGTGAAGTGCGGCACCATGCAAATGAAGGTACATAGCGATTCATGAAGTGGTGCAGGCATAGCGTAAGCTTACAGAAATGTAAACCAAAAAACACGGTTTACATTTTTCCAAACAGAACATCGGAGCTATGAAAGCGGACCAGACTCATGTATTACAAAGTTAACATATGCCAATGGCTAAATATGCAGTCAATGGCATAAGAAAATATGCACAACACCTGAAAAACAACATTTAATGTCATGTCCACAGTAACGCAAAGTACAACCACAGGGCATGTGTGCGCAAACGGGAACACAAAGAAAATATATACAAATGTCATAAAATTGCAATGTAATACAAATCATGATTTCACCATAATACTCAATGGTATGCATGGCACACCACAACCAAGCTGCAAGGGTTGCTAAGGGTCTGTGACAGTGTTTGGTGCGGTAACTAGGAATTAGTAGTCAATGCCATGCAAATGAGGCAGGTAATAGTGAATTGCAAACGTCCCACCGGACTAAGGATGTGCCATACGGTGCAGCGCTACAATACCGAGGAGTGGTTTAGAGGTATATATGACATCAGCAGTGGGGTGTGCCACCGTAGCTGTAAGCACATTGGAGCAATGCAAATCCAGCCTGGCCATTGCTAAGCAAAGCTGTAGGACAGGGGTGGGGAGGTAGGTATAGCATCATTTAGCTGAGAGCAGATATGGTGCCTGAAAGCGCATGTGAACTGGGATGAAAACGTGCCCAAAACCCGGTAAGCGGACGCACACACCACGCACCATAGCTCAAACAGGAAGGTCAGGGGAAGAAAATAAGGAAATGCTGCAGTAGGGTAATTGGAGTACAACTGAGCAATTAACACCTATTAACTCACAGCGGGCAAACGATGGCAGCTGACAAGTCTGCTTGCAGAAACCTGCAAAACAGGATAGAGGAGGTGTCAGATTGCAAAGAAAAGAGAACTGTTATAGCAGAGCAAAGCAAACCGGAAGTAGACCGGCCATAGAACACATTACACAAGATAAGCCAGGTTTAGGATAGTACAAATGAAAGCAGGCTGCTGGATACATGCCAGAAAATGGGAGGTGAAACATGAAGAAATGTAAAGGGAAGGGCAAGAGGTAATCCACGGCAGCCAAATGTAATTCAACACCAAAGGCACCACAATAGTAGTTACTGTTGTAAAACACATAAGATACCCTGTAGCTACGATCGTACATACACACCCTATGACATCATCAGTGTCCACAGCACAATAGTATAAAGTGTGAAAGCACCTCACACACACCTGTGTATTCCCAAAAACTGCACCATAGGTGTAAACTTATGGGGAAATTTTACAATGTACATGTTGGGAGCAGCCATAGCTGTGATTCATCACCATGTGTTAGTGACTGAAGGTGTTGTGGAGGATGATGCTGACAACCACCGCAGGCCCCAGAGGAGGAGAAGAGTGTTCAGATCAGTGATAACCTGCCAGGGGCTACATGATCTGGAGATAGTAGAGCGTTACAGGGTGGACAGGGACATCTTACAGCAAATAGTTGAGCTGTGCTGGCCACACCTGAGATCCAGAAACAACAGAGGGAAACCCGTCCCAGTGGACACGAAGGTATGTGTAAGCTTGCGAATACTAGCCACAGGTACCTTTCAAAGGCCAACTGGAGATATAATGGGAACCTCACAGGTATCAGTATCCAGTGTACTACACCAGTTCCTGCATGCCATGTTACCACATGCCAATGAGCATATATACTTCCCCCGAACTCAGGAGGAGTTGGCCAGCAATATGCGTCACTTCCACCATGTGGCACATTACCCGGAGGTGCTGGATGCAATAGACTGCACGCACATACATATCAAGTCACCACCCAGTGAGTATGGTAGACGCTACATAAACCACAAGGGATACCACTCCATCAACTGCCAGATCGTGTGCAATGCCCAGGGCATTATCATGGATGTGTGTGCTGGCAGCTCTGGAAGCTACCATGACTCCCACATCTGGCATGCCTCACAGCTGTACCAGGTATTTGTCAGGGGGTACATCCCACATGGCCACCTTGTGGGCGATGCTGGCTATGAACTGGAGCTGTGGATGATGACTCCCATCAGAAATGCACACACACCCATGCAAGAACGCCATAATGAGGCACACGCACAAACCAGAATCATCATAGAGTGTGTGTTCGGGATGCTGAAATCACAGTTCTGTTGCTTGGACATATCTGGTGGAGCCTTGCAGTACTCTCCAGGCACGTGTGCCCACATCTTCATAGTATATGCCATGCTACATAATATGATCCTGCGGAAACAGCTGCAGCAGGGACATAATGGTGAAGGCCCTCACAGTCCACTGCAATTGCCAATGCCATCACAGGCACAGAGGGAGTCAGACCAGGAACACCCTGTGCCAGCCCCAGTAGGCAGACGGAGGCATGTCCAATATGAATACGCCTTGGCAAAGAGGGAACGTATAGCACATACTCTGACAGTGTAGGCCCCTATGGACTGACACACCTCTCCACCTGCACACACAGTAAAATGGATGGCACATACACACGACCACCTGTAAATTGTAATGTATAGGTGGCCTACTGTGTGAATCCTACATAGGCAGCCCTTAACCATTGCACACACAACAGCTATTGGAACAAGGAATGTCAACACTTGAACAGTACACGCACCTATCAGCATATGTTGGTACTGTATGTATAGGTTCCTAGGTACATCGGTAGGTACACGCCCGATTGTCAGAGGCCATTCATCAATTGAGTCAAACAGTGTCAGCTGTCGCCACCACATCGAGTAACCAACTGACCCTCGGTGGAGCAGAGCCAATTGCGGGATCCATGCGTGTAATCACTGTTCCCCACACACTCTGCATGGATTCCCTGGTGTGTAAATGAGGGGCTCCATACAATGTAATCATGGATGTAGTGGCTTAGCATGGGATGTACCCATGACAGGTATCTGTCACCCCAGCATGCTCCACCTATGGTTGTGTGAATGTGTAGCACATTATAGTGTGTGGCTCACTGTGACATACATTCCCAATGCTGGGGCACATCCATAAAACATCACTTGGGCATACCATTAATAGGTCTCATCCATATGTAAACTAACTGAGTTACCCATTTGATTGCAGTATGGAGTAACAGCCGTAGTACAGTCCACATACAAAATGTCATAACACGTGTACAAATCCCAGATGCCCAAGTGGTAAATGCACTGACTGTCGTGTATGTTCCCAGTACCAGGGCCTGCAAGGGACGTTACGTAATCCCGAAGGCACGAATAATTGATGGTGGATGCAGGTCATCAGATCTGGTTTAGCACATGTTAGTGGGAATATGTGTTGCCCAGTGCTGGTAAGCGTCGTTTAAACATGACCATACAGATATGCGTGAAACAGGGCTAAGCTTCTCTGAATATCACGCAGATCATGGTCAATGATGTCCAGAACAGGTGAAACTAGCATTATTCACCCCTGTACTAATAGTGCCTGCTCTGAAGGGTAAAACGACCATTGCCAGGAGTAGAACACGCAATCATGTACACAATCACCTAACACTAAGCTACCCAAGATGTACCAACGGCAGGGGTGTAATGTGACAGGTTCAAACACAAATGTGCAGAGTCCAGGAAACAGTATACACCGACATGTACACAATGAAAGGTGTATTCTCCCTCTCACTCTCTCTCTCATACATATATATATATATATATATATATATATATATATATATATATATAATAGAGATAGAAAGGGAGATAGAGAGATATATGTTGATATATAAGGATTCATCTATATCTGCAAATATATAGATAGGTCAACGACATGTACACAACCATGGAGGTAGAAATAAATAGGATACTGCCAGTTATGGAATGTGTCACATACCGACACAAGTAATCACCAGGCTTAAATACCGAAAGAACACAGTACCGGAACACTGGAACTGCATGTAATATTATCACGAAATTAAGGGACATTTAGTTATCGCTGCCGATGTTGCGGTCCACGTAGGTACTGTGTTCAACTGTGTTTGTGATTGCTGTATGTGTGTGTGTTGAGGGTGCTGTATGCATTTCCATGGGACTGTATTGTGTGTGTGTGTGTGTTTGCATTGTGTGTCTGTTAGTGTTAACTCGGAGATAGAGCAGTATGGTAGGTGTGGTCATAGTTGACCATAGGCATAAGGTACCACCTGTCCCACTTTAAGAGGGACAGCCCCTCTCTGGGCAGTTGTGTCCTGACAAAAAATATTAAAAAGGGCAAATGTCTGAGATTGTAGGACATAATTATGTCCCATATATTATGTAACAGTTGCATTGCCTGTATCTACAAAACGTAAACGTTACATGAAACATGATAAGTAGCTAAAGTGCTACAAGAATAAGTATGTATTCAGGATAAAAGTATGTTCTATGCTGTGTACTGACCGTGGGTATGTGTCGGCCTGTAAACACCGATGTGTGTCCTGCAAATGTCCCACTATGGCCATTTGAAAAGGTGGCAACCCATGTCAAAGAGGCTCAGTCACCAACACAACTGCAATGAGTGCAAATATCTGTGACAGAAATACACGAGACAGCTGTCATTTAGTAACATTCCTTTACATATCGCTGTATTTCTGGAGGTATGGAAGTATCAACCTCACCTGCATACTATATAGAAACCAATTAACAATGGCTCAATGTATAAGCCCGTAACAACCATAGTTCAGTCTACTAAGTGATAGGTCTTTAATTAGGGAAGGAGCCCACACACATATATGGAATATGTAGGAATGCAGTCCCCACAAACCTGTATATGTTATGTACACCCACATACATCTCCCCCACACCCGAAACAATTGCAATACAGACTATAATAACATCACAAACATCCACTCACTCAATTACATCTGCAGAACCATTAACATACCTTGTGAGAGACACATCTGTAAAGGCGCTATGTGAAATCATAGCTGTTGTATAATGGAACAGACGGCAATGTTACAGGATTTGTTTGCAATAGTCCCTTATCAGACGGTTGAGATGACAGGTACACTCACATGTAGATCCACATACTCTAGCCATCACACACAATCCATGGGGGACATGAATTCAAAATATCCATGTCTCTACAAATATCAGTTGCAATTCCTCACAACAAAACACATACAGACTGTCTCCCCAAAGGTAGGGCAAAAGGGCAGCGCCCAAGTGGAGAATTAAATTATACCCCACTGTTGTTACGTAATTGGTGAATGGAGTAGTTGCACAGCTGATGTGCATGTAATAATTTACTCAGGAACACCAATTGGCAGCAGGAAACCACATGTTACAGGTATTGACGTATATAAGGATGACTTGCCATACATTCAAACCGTATGCTCATACCATAGAACCGTTTAAACAGTAAAGGTGTAAGAGAGATATTTACGAAGATTTGGAATGCTAACAAGGTATGTAGAACACTCAGTATGTTAGTGTACGTAGAGCCTGTTTTGTATTAATTAAAATTGTACGCAATGCATAAAGTGGGAAAAGGTATTCTGTAGTGATGTCTTGTTGAGCATAGCAACGCTTGTAGAAATTGTGTGTCCTGCTGTGGGCTACAAGGTAAACATCACATACACCACAAGGGATGTTACATGAGGGCTTTAAACTGAACAATTCCACACCACTCGCTGTCAGTGGTAGGGTATGATGAACAAGTACGTGCCATAGCAGGGGATAGTATATGCTGATATACCATCACAGTAGGCATGTGTATGGGCATATAATGACAATAACATGCCTAAGGTGGTCCTGCTGTGCAAGTATGCTTTGCATTATGGGATAATGTGTGAAATATGTGTAATGTACAGTATTGTAGGTAGATATGTCAGATATTCTACACAGCACAACTGTTATATCATGCAAACAAAAGGTATCGTCAATTGGCATGTACGATACACAATAACATGATACATATGGCCTGTAGTCACGGGACACTGTAAGAGCAACTCAATTAACCATGTACAAAGGACATGTAATAGCTTCACAGGTACATAGTGAGGTACTATGCTGTCTGGAAATTCTATGTGTAAGCCCAACTACAGTGTTTACACCTGCGGCACCTCTCTAGGGTAGTGTCCTGTCTGTGAACAGCACAGCCATGTGTTACCTGCACCTCTGTACAGTACAGGCACTGATGGGCACACATGAGTCTGTGGGCTATAAGTAATTGTTGTTGTGTTTGGTAATGGGGGCTGCCTCTGGTGCCTACACAGAGTATGGAGAGGTTCTGCAAATGTCGTAATCAAACTATGTGTGGCCTGTGGTGGTGGAGATCTAGTGATACTATGTGATGAGTGGGGTATGTTGCAAATGTTAAACGTCCCCACATGAATGTCAGGTCCAGTCTGGGTTGGTGAGAGCATTACCCCCAGCATGGCCACATATGTGCATCTCCCACAGGCTGTAGGGTCATTTGTTGGGAGGTGAGCATTGACTGTGTACATGAGGCAATTGCTTTATTGCCACATGTTTGCCATATTCATCATATAGACAGGCAATAGCACTGGTACGTGACACTTGGACATGCCTGTATAGTCAACCATGTCTCACAAGATATGTGAGTTACGTGTGTACAACAGCTGTTGTACTGTAAGCAAGCTGGAAATGTAAGGACAGACAGTGTACTTGTAAGACATGAGTTGAAATGGGTGCTATAGTAATCAGTAGCTCATGAAGTGCTCACAGGTTCCGAAAAAGTGCTGAGCATGAATATGCAATACAGATAGGGTGTTGGATAATATCAACCCACTGCAACCCACAAGTGGAGATGACAGTCATAATTGGAGGCACTGCACTATTACCCTGCTGAGTATGGTCTGCAAGTCTATAAACCTTTATCAACGTAGATGTTAGCAGTACAGAAGTAGATGACAGTACGGATGATTTTACACTGCATAGCATACCTGTGATAGGTCATAGGACATCATCACCCATACTGTGTTCCAGCTACACTGAGTATACTAGATGTACCTTCGTTTGTCACAGGAGTGTTCTACCAGTGGCCTGTTGACAGAAGCAACACTACAAAAGGTGTCTGGGTGACATGTGCATATCACACCAGTGGCAGCTACCGTAAAACAGGGTTAATGTTGTGTACTCCTCCCTCAGTGTAGCCCATACCACACAGACAAATGGGAGGCATCTGTGTATGTAAGGATGTGAATGTCCATGACCTAGGAGCAATAGCTGTCTCAGTGTTGTGGACAACATACAGAATGGGCTTTGTGGGTGAGGTATGTGACATATGTGGACAATCTGACAGCTGATAATAGCATTGTCACCGCTAGGTGAATAACCCTGTACCCATTAACTACCACCAAGGCAGCGGTCAACATTCTGGACACTGTGTAAGGGATCGTGCTGTGCAGTTCACCTCCCTGAGTTGGTGACGTCTCCAGGCCTATTAGGTAGTCATACGAGGCAACCATGTCATGACAGGGTGCCATCCATGAGCATGGAGATCATTGCACAGGCATACTCAGCACTCGGGCGACCAATATCAAATCACATATCACCTTTAAGGGGTATTGGCCATACGTGGATGGGCGATACCAGCCTTCACAATCCTCACCTCCACTATGCAGCATGCTGGCTACCTTGCATAAAGACGTGCTACACTGTGATGTTGGACATGCTACACATACATATCCTGATCTGAAAGACATACATCATGAACAGCCACCATCCTACTACAAGGATCTCCACATGCTGGACAGATCCCTGTGCTATACATGTTACATACTCCTGCCATACCATGCAACCCTGTCCATCAAAGCTGCACATGTCATCTCTGTCATACATGGTGCGATGACCGCATGGTGGATGTATTATTAACTGTCTGGATGAGTAATGTGGCACTGATGCACCTCGCGGTGGCAAAATGGCTGTCGGATACAGCTAGAATACCTTGCCCGAAAAATGCCATAGTTGATAACCATCCCTGCGAATGACGTCTGGCTAGCCATTGTCCCATGTCTATCACATGTGCAACATAGGCGATATGTGGCAGGATGTTGAACTGCTGTACAGTGCCGTGTAGATGTATATGGCAAACACATGCATGCATGTAAAGGTTTCTGTGTGTATGTGTGCATTGTCACTGCTCTTGTCTGTTAAGGCAGTGTATGTGTTGATATGTGACATATACGCAGCATCAAGGTCAACAGCATTACTGTGGACACATCCAGGCATGTGCTGATAGGTAAGAACACCAGTACAGGCAAACAGACATGCCCACATCAAGACAGCATTCACATGGAGTATGAACAATGTAATGAGGTGACACACATATATGGTGATGATATTCAATGCATAACAGGTGTTACATGTGTGTGACACAAACATGGCAGTCGTGTCAGTGTCATGACGATTGGCAAAGATAACTGTTCAGATGTACTAGATGTAATACAAATGTATGTGCAGCTGTATCCCTGTGCATCTCTGTGATACTGTGACCTGTCTCCATCATTATGTCTTCCAGATAATGCCTCATTCACGGCTGCCAGCATATAGCCACCAGGAGGATGATGCCTTCATCCTGTACCTCCATGAGAACTATGAGGTGTTGTTCAGCCATGTGCCACAGCTTGCCCAGCAGTGTGATGACCTGTGGAAGGACCTTCGCAGGACGGTTAATGATGTGGGTGGCCATAACCGCACCTACCAGGTGTGCAGACACTGCATGGACCTGATACAACATGAGAAACAGCGTGCCAATGCAATCGCCAGGGAACAAGGTGGAACAGGTTGTGGCCCACCAACCCAGCCCCCACTCACACACACCGAGGATCTACTGGCCAGCCTGGGGACACCCTCAGAACAGCATCCACAAACACTAGCTGCCATCATGGAGGTGGGTGTCTCCCAACCAATGAGCCTGGAGTTGCCTGGTAAGTCACTACTGCACATATGACTATTATATCCCATTTATTTGCATGTATCATTGTACAATATGTAATGTAACATCATATGCAAGGTATGTTTACACACATGCCGCATACTACAGTATGCTACCCTGTGTATGCACACATGTGCATACTATATGCTATTGTACAGGCGAATGTGTTAACATGCACAGTGCACCCTGCGTCTGTCATACAGTCATGGATAATGTTCAAACTGCTGTGTCACCCCTATACAGGTACCTCTGGCGTGCCGCATAGACATCAGTCCATTGCAGGTGAGACAGTTATCAGTATCAGGCATGTCAATGCATATATTTATACATCATGTGGCCAGTTAACACATGTACACATAAAGTATGGTCCAGTCATGATATACAGGTCACATCTGTCATCATTCACACTGGCTACCCATGTGCAATATATACAAACTAAATGAAACACTGACATGAAACCACAGTACCTGTCATTGCTAGATGCGTGGACAGCTGTGCATACAACAGTGGAGGTGTTCACTGTAGGCATATGTACTATATATTGGAACAACACATGTGTGGTACACAAATAGTACCACACAGTGAGCTGGGATATGGGCAGCCCACAGGAGTCACCATTGTGTAATCTGCCCCTGCAATGGGTGCGCACATTGTGATGTGCCATCTGACATGTCCCAGACATGTAGTGTTCCGGCTTCAATATTGTCTTACTATCCCATAGTACATGCCCCACATACCAAACATACAACCCATTGTCTGCATAGCCCTGTGGACAGTGACATAACTGACATCTATGGGTGTATGTCATATAGGACAACACAGACATGTGAGATAGACGGCCATCACAAACATTTGGCCTAGACATGTTCACACATGGCCATGGAGGATGGCCAGAGACATGTAGCCACACAATAGTTGTGATGTGTATACACCCTGTTGCACATTGTCCACACATGGTCCAACTATAGCCTTAGTTGACTGATTATATAGTTGATGTGGAACACCGGACATCCTAAACGCCTGTGCACAGCTAGTGGAGGTGCCACTTAATTCGACCATATAAGATGTGTTGAACATCACAACTGTGTCATAGCATGACAGTAGTCACCTGTACAGCTCCACAGACATTAACACCACATCAGGCCACAGATACCGTACATTTCCCTTGCTGCTGTAGGACATCACTGTCAGCCATGTGTCTCATGTGTGTGGTACATTAATGTCATGTGGGACATGGTGTATTGACAAGTCTGCCATGTGTGGACATGGTTGCCAGGCAGCTATGACTTTGTAGTAGTTGTGCAGGGGTGTCATCCATAGGTCTTCCAGTGACCTGTCACATGACACAGCATGGTTTGGTGTGTATACACCTCAGCGATGTGGGTCACAATCCACAGTTATGTAATGTGTATGCATGCAGTTATGGCTATGCACTGTGTGCGTATTACACACTGTATAGCACTATAGACGCCTCATGATGCCATGCAATAGCACAGTGTCTGTACTTCACACTGTATAGCAATGTAGATGCCTCACACTACCCTTCAGTGCTCATGCACATTTGCTAAAAATGCATTCTATCTGTAGGGCATACAGACAAAACTGCAATGTGATACCCATTACAACACTGTACATGTGTCAGGACACCATTGTGTCAGACATGTATGCATGTCAATGCACACATCAGCAGATTACATGTCAAGGTCACTTCAGCCATGTGTACTGTTACCCTGTGCTGGTCCACATGGTGTATCACAGGGATGCATGCTTACTACCATGATTGTGTGAACTGCATGGCTACTGATATGACACCTGCTTGCTGTTGTGTGCAACCCAGGAAGGTATGCTAACTACCACTGTTAATGTCTGAGCTGCATGCCGTCTGCTGTATCACATGCATGCTGCATGCTGTCTGTCAAATCACATGCATGGTGTGTCTGTGTGTGTCTGTGTGTCTGTTATAATGTAGAGTCTTTCTTTGCATTCACAGGTGATGTAGGTGCGTTACCCTCCTGCGGTCCATCTGATGTTAGTGTCTCCACAGATACTAGCAGTGATGAACATATGCATGAGGTACAGGCAGGGTTGTCAGGGGCTGAATCTGTGCCAATGGTTGCCATCCCAGCTATGTCCCCCTCTTCCCCACATACAGTTCTCATGCCAACACATACCCCATCACCAGTGGCCATAGAGGAAGGACAATCAGCGTGTGTTAGCTCAGAACAGGAACATGTGGTGGCTACTGAAGGTGTGTCTCCACACCATGGTGTCAGCGTAATGACTGCAGATGTGCCACACAGGCATGTGGCCAGTGCTGCTCGTAGGAGGACCTCTGGCAGACATGCACCTGCAGGACAGAGCTCAGCAGCTGGTTTCACCAGATGCATGTTCCAGACTGTAATTGCGGCACAGGCATGTGCTGAACGGCAGAACAGTGAAGGGCAGAGGCTTCAGAGGGCTGCTATCCATACTCTAAATGACAACATCCAGGCATTGGCAAATGCTCAACAGCAGATTGCTGATGTTCTGGACAGGCGATTGGGTGTCATGGTTGGAATCCTTGACCATGGCATGGCAATCCGCGAGCATGAGCTGTCTGTGCTGGAACATCTGGTAGGAGTGAGGCGTAGGCCATGTGGACGTAGGCCAGCTACACTACCTAGTGCAGGTCAACGTGAACAAGCCACCTCACATGCCCGCTCCCATAGTGCCGGTAGCAGTAGCAGTGCAGCTGGTGCTGTGCTGTCCACACCAGGACACAGCAGGCCATGGGGACGTGGCCCTGGACATTCCAAGTGGGGACATGGTTCCAGTGGACAAGTGTCATCGGACAGTAGCCAATTTGTACCTCCGCCTGGTAGTGCCCGTGCAACCCCTGGCAGGCACAGGTCACGTGGCCATGGCAGGACACAGTGAGCTGTACATCCTGGTCTGTACAATCTGGAGCTGTCAATAATACCCCTGTGTAGGCCTGACAAAAGGCAGAACTGTGTGCACACATACACACACACAGCAGAAACATCTGTAGGGCACTGCAATACCCACATGCATATCGACCACACATGTCCAATCAGATCACCGGACCTTACCCACACACATGATGTCATCCACTGGTGCAGCCTATGCCCCTGGCAAACATTATCACCCTGTGCATATGATGATACCTGTGCCTCATCCCAGTCATCCACACCCTCGGTGCAGGGACATGCTCATATGGTCTGATGCACAGGGTGAACAGAATAGTGAGATAAGTGTATATGACATTAGTTGTGTACTGTTGACACGCACCAGATATACCATGTAGTAAGGTTTATAATGCATTGTTATATGTTCACAGTATGTGTCATGGTAACAATGGTAACAGCATGTTGGTAATTATGCCCTGCTTCCCTCCTTAAGGTCCAATTGCATGTGCCATTATGTTACAGTGTTTGCAGTTGGAGTGCATTGTTGTATGTTCACAGTATGTGTCTTGGTAACAACAGTAACAGCATATTGGTAATGATGCCCTGCTTCCCCCCTTAAGGTCTACTTGCATGTGCCAATAAGTAGCAGTGTTTGCAGTTTCACATGTGTAAATGTGGAGTACTCACAGACATGTATGGCAATACCAGCGTGCTAGTCATAGCCTCAACCTCACTGTTAGAAAGGCTACCATTCCACAGATGTCCACACATCTACTGATCCAGAAGCATGTGGGCTGTTTAATAGGCTACAGTGGCTAAAGACGTGACATCCATACCAGGTCACATCACAGGTATGTTGACATGGTGTGGGGGGTTTACACAGTGGACTGGCCGATGATAACGTTAGAGGCCGCTTGATAGCATGAGGCCTCACTGTGTAGCTGTAATGCCCTGTCACATTACAGGATGAGAACACACACAGACATACACTGAAACAAACAGTAACATGCCCACACTCACGGGGTCAGCAACACTATAACGCACACTCGATAGTGTTGAGGTGAGGACCCCTGCCTATGTGGTAATCACCCTCACAGTACTGTGCACTCACAGGACGCGAGACAGAGAATGAACATGTACAGGTAGCCAGTAAGGCTGAGACTGATGGCATCAACAGGGTAGTAGACTGCATCACCATGAGGGGTTAGGGATCCTGTCTGTTCTGTATGGTAGCAGACACCCTCACTCCATGCACCAGACAGCCATACATACATACACACACACACACACACACACACACACACACACACACACACACACACACACACACACACACACACACACACACACACACACACTGTGGAGTCCACAAATGTCATTCACATACAGATAGCTGACATGTGTGTGATACATACACCACCCCTGCCTATGTCATGCTTTCCACACTGCAGTATGTACAGATCTCTAAAACAGTGTACAGGGGTGTGTAACAACTGGGATGTATTCCCCACCATATGTGGCATATATGGTCACACAAGCAAACACACATGGCAGTACTGTGAATGATACACCTGCTATATGATGATACGTCTGACAAACATGCAGCAGTATTGGCCGCATTATGTGTACCAATGCTACCTTCGGCAATTGTGCTGCTATATGCACATGGGAGGATGTAAGTGTTACAGGTGTCAAGTGACTTACAGTCAGTAACACCCTGACCGCTGTGTAGGTTGTATGTCTTCACTGTCAAGTAACAGTAACATAGCGTACTGTTTACACATGTAATGGTAGGATGGCTTGTGACACACCTGTGAGCCGTCTTCAGCAAACATCCATCTGCAAAGGTGGATCACCACGTTATGTACACACATCCATCCATACCTGATGTACATCCTACCGTACTGTCAGCATTTCACCATATACAGGTGTCAATGATGGGGCTGCATTGCAACTGCATGTTGTAGTTAGGCACAGAGGAATTACATACATCAGCTACTGCACATGCATGGTAGCTGCATGCACACCACTACATGTACATGTGTGTTGGTCCTACATGCCTGTCATGTAGCCATATTTGTATGCATTGCAATTGGTGGACATGTGTGATGACATACATAACACATGGACTGTTGCATGATATGATGATTGCCATGGGTAACTAGTACAGAGGGAATGTTGTTACCTCGGTCAACATTGCTACTTTATGTACTGTTAGCATTCAACAGTCATGGACCTGCCTTCCATGTGCATGCGTGTGATTGCTGTAGCCACTTGTCTGCACGGAGGACAGCAAAAGCTATGCTATGTACATATGCGTTTTGTGTGTGTGTGTGTGTGTGTGTGTGTGTGTGTGTGTGTGTGTGTGGTCCATGTACATATCCACTGCGATTACATGTATGTCATATCCAAACATGTGTGTGTTCTTTGGTGTACAGCGACGGTCAACTGTTACAGCTGTGTAAGACCCAAAGCCCCTGTTATGTGTAGAGCCGACCTGGTTATGAACAGTGGTATCATTGCATTGCATAACACATGATGGAACCCTGTTAGTACATGTGTAGTCTGCACAGTTGCTGAAGACCTATGTACAGTCCACTGGTCATGAGTCACATGGTGTTGTGGTAATGTATGGATGTGTGTTGCTGATCCAAGGACATGGTGATGTCTGAGGGCTACATAGTACAATGCAGCATTTACCTCTGTGATCTGCACCTGAGACATCTGTGATGGCTCTTGAGAGTGTATTGGTCAGTACATGTGAGTGGCCTTCATGTACGTGGGGACAGTAACACCATACTGTGCCCTTCCATATTTAGAATCTGTGTGTATGCAAGACAGCCCTTTGCTACTACTAAGTGTGTGAGCATGCCCAGTATGCCGTTGTGTAGATGGACACACAGTACATTCCAAACTGTGCCCTTCCGTGTTTAGAATCCGTGTGCATGCAAGACAGCCCTTTGCTACTACTGTGTGTGAGCATGCCCAGTATGCCGTTGTGTAGATGGACACACAGTACATTCCGAACTGTGCCCTTCTGTGTTTAGAATCCGTGTGCATGCAAGACAGCCCTTCGCTACGACTAAGTGTGTGAGCATGCCCAGTACGCCGTTGTGTAGATGGACACACAGTACATTCCAAACTGTGCCCTTCCGTGTTTAGAATCCGTGTGCATGCAGTGCATGCAAGACAGCCCTTCGCTTCTACTAAGTGTGTGAGCATGCCCAGTACACTGTTGTATAGATGGACACACAGTACATTCCAAACGGACATGTGATACTAAGTGTGTGAGCATGCCCAGTGACACCTTGTGTCGGTGATGTGCCTCTGTGTATGGGCATGGCCATTGACATCCTGTATAGCGATGGTGGTCATCCAGGCAACAGATGTCCATACCCCACGTCAGGATGGATTCCTACATTGAACACACTGGTTGACTGTCTTGAAGGATGTACTGTCTGTGGCGCGTCTCGTATCTATGTAGTGTTGTAATAGTGCTCCGTAGATATGCAGTTGTCCCGCTCATACCACTGCCGTGTGTTTGTCTACGTCTACCTTGGGGCAGTAATATGCTTTTAGACTGCTCACTCTCTATACATTCCCTATCAGCGTCTTTGCCTTTGCGGATGATGTCATCCACCTAGAAGTATGCCTCTGGGAGTGCTGTGTTCCAGTAATCTTGGTAGCGCATTCTGTAACTGCGTAATGCTGTAGCGTGAAAAGGTAGTTAGGTGTATGTTCGACTCCCAGCTCTGCCAAGTGTGTGTGTGTGTGTGTTTCCAGCTGCTTGGGGACAGAGTAATGCTTTTAGACGGGTCACTCCCCATACATTCCCTATCAGCATCTTTGCCTTTGCGGATGATGTCATCCACCTAGAAGTAAGCCTCTGGGAGTGTTGTGTTCCAGTAATCTTGGTAGCACGTTCTGTAGTGTGATAAGATAGTTAGGTGTGTGTTCGACCCCCAGCCCTGCCAAGTGTGTGTCTGTGTGTGTGTGTGTTTCCAGCTGCCTGGGGACAGAGTAATGCTTTTAGACGGCTCACTCCCCATACATTCCCTATCGGCATCTTTGCCTTTGCGGATGATGTCATCCACCTAGAAGTATGCCTCTGGGAGTGCTGCATTCCAGTAATCTCGATAGCACGTTCTGTAACTGCCTGATGCTGTAGTGTGATAAGGTAGTTAGGTGTATGTTCGACTCCCAGCCCTGCCAAGTGTGTGTGTTTGTGTGTGTGTGTTTCCAGCTGCCTGGGGACAGGGTGATGCTTTTAGATGGCTCACTCACCATACATTCCCTATCAGTGTCTTTGCCTTTGTAGATAATGTCATCCACCTAGAAGTATGCCTCTGGGAGTGCTGGGTTTCAGTAATCTCAATAGCGCATTCTGTAACTGCGTAATGCTGTAGTGTGATAAGGTAGTTAGGTGTATGTTTAACTCCCAGCCCTGCCAAGTGTGTGTGTGTGTTTCCAGCTGCCTGGGGACAGAGTGATGCTTTTAAATGGCTCACTCCCCATGCATTCCCTATCGGCGTCTTTGCCTTTGCGGATGATGTCATCCACCAAGATGTATGCCTGTGGGAATGCTGTGATGCTGGAACTCGGTAGCACATTCTGTTACTGCATAATGCTGTAATGTGGTAGACTAGACAGGTAGGTGCTCAATTCCAACGCATGGCAGGTGTGTGTGTTTGGCAGTTATACCATATGTGTTGGTAACTGTGGGTTGTTAGCTGCGGGATGTGTTCAGTGTGTTTTGTTGCTGACCTATATAGTGTCCACAGCCCACATATTCTTCCAAGACACTGGGTTGTCAACACATACATTCGCCAATAGGTCTGGTGAGTAACTGTCAGCAGCCCTACTCTTACCTTTGATACGGTCTGACCCATGTGATGCAACAAAACACATGTGCCTTGACAGTAACAACACTACATGATGCAGGTGGCACATGTAGTTTCCTTTTCATTCCTGTCTAATGCATTGCTGTCATGTGGTCCACTGTTGTGATATAAATGCCATATCTAAATATGTGTGTACATGTATATGTGTGTATGTATATATATATATATATATATATATATATATATATATATATATATATATATATATATATATATATATATATATATATATATATATATATATATATATATATATATATGTATTCAAATAATATATATGATATATGTAGCTATAGAGGTGGACATAGATGTGAACATATATGTCTGGGGACATCAGCACTATTGAATGTTTGTGCCAGATGATCTGTACGTGATAATCTGGGATCTATGTATATCTGCCATGGCGTGGCTGGTGGTAATGCACATCGCCTGTAGTGCGCAGGGTCACAGGTTGTAGTAGTGTAGACACCGGTTATTTTGTTGCTGGGAGGACCATGGGACATCGAATATGGTGATAGTAAGGCACCTGTTGCCAGTTGTGTACGGATCTGAGTGGCACTGAGTAGTGGTTATTAATTTGGAGGTTCGGTATGGGTCATATAACTGTTCATTAGAAGACTATACTATGCAGATGAGGTTGACAATAGTGTATCCCATTTATCACCAGGGTGTGATGCTGGTCCCTGGAGTGTATGTGTGTAGTCAGCCGGGTGCAGGTCTCGAATATAGTTAATAGCATGGGAGGGGGGTCAGGCATACTGTAAGTACATTGCAGAACTGTGCCTCGGGAGTGTTCCTGCCTTAGCACACCTAAGCTAGGGGTGTGTCTATACCTGCCTGGTGACATTGGGAGGGATGACAGCAGTGGTATGGTAGTCCGGGTGTACAGGCTGCACAAACAGTTGTCGATCAGCACACTCAGCAGATGACATGGCCAGCTCGCACATGAACAGTATGGTAATGTGAGCAAGCAGCATACACACAGGTTTCATCCGCACTCTAAACCACTGATGTATACCTGTGGGGACATTTCACAATACGGTCCAACCAAATGAGATGGGCTGCAGCAGGCAACATATACCAACATGTGCAGGAGGCTGGGGCAGTGAGGATGTGTATGCTGCCGAACAACCCTTAGTGGGGGTGACATAAGACTTTATAGACCCATGGTGACTTACCAGGGGCTACATGGCTTGGGGATGGTGGAGCACTATGGGTTGGACAGAGACTTCCTACAGCAGCTTGTTGACCTGTGCCTGCCACATCTGACACATCAAACAGGCCGAGGGAAACACATCCACAGTGGATACCACGGTATGTGTTGGCATAGGTGTACTAGCCACAGGTACCTCACACAGCACAACTGGGGATATCATGGGTATCTCACAGGCATCGGCATCCAGAGTATTGCACCAGTTCACAGACGCCAAGTCAACACATGCTAGTGAGCATGTACATGTCCTCAACACACGTGATTAGTAGACCAGCAATATTCATCTGTTCAACCACATGGATGACTATCCTGGGGTACTGGGTGCTATAGCCTGCACACACATACACATCATAGCACCACCCGGTGAGCGGGGTAGGGCCTACAGTCACTGCAAGTGCATATCCTCCAACAGCTAGGCCATTTGCGATGGCCAGGGCATGAGATTGCATGTGTGTGCTGTCTGCCCTAGAAGCTATGATGATTCCGATATATGGCTTCTGACACAGCTGTAGTACACCAACGCCAATATGGACATCCCCTACAGTCTCCTAGTGGGGGATGCTGGTTAAACACTGGTGTCGTGGCTGATGACACCCATCAGCAATGCACACACACATGAACACTCACACCATACTGAGGCGGATGCACAGGCAAGACATATACTTGTGCATGTGTTTGGGATGCCCAGTTCACAGTTCTGGTATCCAGACACATTCGTTGGAGCTCTGCAGTATTCGCAAGCTACATGCATACAAGTTGTTATGGTATTTGCTATGCTACACAATCTTATCCTGCAGTAACAGTTGCAGCAGGAACAGCATGGGGCAGGGCCACACAGCCCAACACCACTGCCAAGGCCTGTACAGGCACAGTGTGACTTGGTGAAGGAACTACCTGAGCAGGGCACAGTCGGCGAAAGCCAGTGCACAATATGACCTGCCCTTGGCAAAGAGGCAACACAAGGCATATGCACTGACAC
This sequence comes from Protopterus annectens, assembly GCF_019279795.1. Classification (NCBI taxonomy): domain Eukaryota; kingdom Metazoa; phylum Chordata; order Ceratodontiformes; family Protopteridae; genus Protopterus; species Protopterus annectens. The sequence continues at coordinate 148,531,602 of NC_056728.1, read as the reverse complement.
AGTAGGTACCCAAGGATTTCCCCTCTCTGACCCGCACACAGTACAATGGATGCCAAACATGACACTACCTATGCTCGGCCATATATAGGGGGTGCACTGTGTGCATCCAACATAGAAAGCCCTCCAGCACTGTCCTCAAGTCCAGAACACACCCAGGGTATGTCTATTGACCTAACAAGTGGCAGTTGTATTACAATGTGTATTTACCCATTGCTATGGTATGTATGTGAGCATACAAGTGACTGTGGTGGCCAAATGTTAGGTTAGCAGACAGTACACATCCATAGTGGCACCATGACCTCTGTAGCACATACGGGGGGTCACAATGGTAGCCTGTAGTACACAGGGTGTCCTAACCCACTGCAGATTATGGGCTGACCATCATGTGTGCCCATACAGCCCACACACATTCCATGCAGCTGGACAGATGTGGACCAATACAGACAAATGATATACGATGGCCTATGGATATGCCCAATGAATTACCCCAACCCCCTAAGACACACACAGACTACAGCAGGCCAGGCAGTTTGATGTAGGTTGTGTAAGCTAGGACATCCAACACCACTGTGCTGGTATTTAAAGCTGGGAAATGACGTGCACTGGTATCCCTCCAACCAGCAATTTAGGTAGGTCCACACACTGACATGGAGTACCCGGCATACCAGTACAGTAGCGGCAGATGTGTACAACTGTTGGTTGTGCCCCCCGTCAAACCTACACATGTGAGAGTCATGTGCACCACCCATAATGCTGTGTAGGACTGTGGTTGTGGTTGGATGTCCCCCCACACTATGCAGACATGTAGCAACTGTCAGTGCCACATGACCACTAGCTACCCTGCAGACACAGCATGACACCTGTCTGTGTAGAACAGAGGGGTCAGCAACACAGTACTAACTATCTGGACATGTGACACATGCGATACAGTTGACCATATTTGGCATGCTCACACACATGATGGCATGACGGTAATGTCGGTCGACAACATGCATAACGGTCATACTGGGCATGCTCACATACTGAAACACTGGATGGACAGGCATGCATACACCAGTGGTCCGGACATATCTGCCAGTACATTGCTGTACTGTTGGATGACTGCGCTGTATGGTGTGTGTGTGGTCTATTGTCTGTACATATGCCATGGTCTATTGTTAATTCACATGAGCTATGTGCGCAGGGTACTGCTACCAACACATGAATAGGGTGGTTCTTTGTTTGCGGACAGACCGACGCCTTTGGATAAGGACTGGGTAAGGCACATTCCAGCAGGTGGGAGCAGTTGTGCGTGGGTTTGCACAGTGTTAAGCACTGCTGACCTCTGGTTACAGCACCTTATACATGTTTAGACTCCACATTTCTTTGACAGTGCACTACTGGCATACTGGTAGACAAACACGCTTACAGCCACTCTCTCACCGACATTTCCGCTTATATTTGTCACTCACCCTGGGTGTGTGCGATCCCTTGTGATGCGTATTACATCGGACTACATGACTATAGTATTGGGTATGTGTAACCATTTTGCAATGGCAGACGTTCGACTGTACAGACTCGGTGGCCTGTCCAGTGATGTAATCATATTATATGCATGTTCCTCATACGACCTGCTCCCATCTGCCTGATACATGGGAACCGATACTCTGCAATGCTGACATGTGACTTGTGTTTGTTAATGCAGCTGTCCACCGAGTCATGCTACTGCATACCTACTGCACGTTGTCCACCTTTCAGATTCCATGACGGGAGACTGTAGGAGTGACACCTTTCCCACTTTGCATGGGACATTCTCTCATTAGGCATATCTCATGTGACAATACCAGACCTCTCCACCAATCGGGGACACATTTCTACAGAATCAGGGACAGGTCAAGGAAACATCAGGGACACTTTTTCAAAAGTAGTGCTATGAACTTGAAACATCGACAGAATCAGAGCATATGACGCAATACGCATATTCTGGTTTATAACTCTTACTTATTGTCATTGATAAGTAAGTGTGATTTACCTCCTTTCCTTCAATAGTCACTAATTTTAGGAGGGGTTAAGAGGGACAGAGTTAAACTTTCAGTCAAAATCAGGGACGTACCTGAAATGCAGGGACAGTTGAGAGGTATGGACAATACTCTAGCCATTGCAACTATCCTGATTAGGGGACATTCTCATGTTGTACATGTCTGTACTGGTTGCTTGTTACAGGTCTTGTATACCTGACACATTGATATGTTATATGTAGTAGCATAAGCAACTTTACTGCTGCTAGACTACGCTTTGATTTGTGCCGATATCTATATTTCTGTACTGTGCATGGCTGTAGGTATGTCCTGCCCTGGTACATCTGACATTTTTACAGAGCAGGTTCCAGTTTGGCCATTCAGAATGGTGGCGGCCCTATAGACCCTATATGTAGAGCTATCACATGTGTCAAGGCAACACATACCCACAGCCAGTAGTAAACGGATGACTTCCACGGTTTGCATACATTATTCATGTAGCATTATAATTGATAATACTGTTTCCTATTATATGTAGCTGTTTCTGATACAACAAATTAATGTCTGACACCATTACACACACTATATAGCCTACATTCCTGAACTCACAGGCCATGTGCCATAACTGTCATTTTGCAGGGCACAACTGCCCAGACCAGTGTGTCCCTCGCAGGTGTACGGGTGTTGAACCACTTCTATTATGCTTTCATCTACCTAAGGTGGTCAGGAAATTATGCACTTTCCGTCAGTAGCAGAACTCACATACCAATGGGTATGAATGAACACTGTATCAGGAACAATGCATAACACCCTGTGGGACACACTTAGATGATTAGTTCTATTAACCAGACACATTTACAGTCACAGAGCATATGTATTCATTCACGTTTGTCGAGGTACATGCTGTTTCTGACTCATACATGTTGTCATCTGTCATTACCTGTATTCCGCCACCTGTTCACCTAATATCACTAGTTCTGGAAGTGTTTAGTTGGACTTTGTTACATTCTGATACATAGCCATGGATGTCCATGCTAATCAGGTACACGGCACTGATTTGGTCTCTATGTATTCTCCCGATGGTTTACAGACTATCCGGTAGATGTGCTCTTCAGGTTTGTGAGGTTTAGGCGTATGCTATGCCCACATAGGAATATTAATGACTTCCACTGGGTGGGCCTACTACATCTCTGCCAACCAGCACCTGCACACTTAAGCCCATTATTGCATACCTATGGTCCACCTACCTGGCACCCTTCTACAGCAGTCGTGACAAATACTTACTGTGAGCGCAGCAGGGGTATGAGCACACCCCTACACATTGCCCACTCTCCCCATCTCGGGACACGTCATACTTTTTGTCAACCCATGTATTATCACACTTGCACAACCTACTGTTCCATGTACACCTACATCCTGCTCATGTCAATGTCAGCAGATTCACACGTACCCTGAATTTTTGGGGTCCCGCAAGAGACACCGTTATCCATGTTTAAAGTGTAGACCTTGCAGATCTCTCCCACTGGTACTTTCCTACCGGTGTTTTGGACAGCGGCAGTGTAGTGATCTGTATTGCCTGTCTGTATGTCTGTCCGGCCTAGCTGGGTGATGTGGGGGGTGCAACGTTTATTTATTGGACCTCCCACTCACATATGCCCGGGCTGTAAATACATTACCCCTAATTGCTGTGAAGTAACCTATTTATGTACATGTGTATATCTACACTGACATATATATTTTGTTTTGTGTGTATGTGTATATATCAATACCTGTTTGTGTATATATATCTATCTATATATATCCATAGTATATCCTTGTGTGTGTGTGTGTGTATATATATATATATATATATATATATATATATATATATATATATATCTGTATGAATATATATGTGTATCTAAATTAATATAGATATATGTATATATACGTTTTTATCTATATATACATCTGTGTGTCCGTTAACTTATACATTTCCCGGACATGGACACTTACACATGCGTATTGGGTTTTATCTCTGCTTCAACTGCATAATGTCGCCTGAGTCATTATGACACCGACACTTCACTCCAGTGAACTTGTGATCAGTATATTGCATGCTATACAGCAGACAGATGTCGCACGTTATTCATGTCTGGGGTGCCGCTGCTAACTGTGATGTGATACAGTGTCATTCAACCTATTATTCGTATGCGCAGCCTATTATTTCTGCTACTGTGTTTGTTTCTGTGCACATTCATATTATTACTGTTGATAGAATGAGTGTTTGTGTTACTGTGACTGTACGTCAACATATTGTTGTCTTCATGTAGTTGTATCTTTCTGTTTTTCCCGGTTTGGGGTTGTCACAGCAAAACTCCGTTCTGCTCATGGGTGGCGTATAGGTTTTACATGCTGGGCTGCCAGCCCTGATGCACAACGTCCGACAACGATACGTCCATTCACGCATGTCTCCATGCAAATGACGCTCTATCTGGGAATCGCACCTACGTACTAGCTGACCTCCACAGGCCGCTCCATTGCACCCGGCACAACATACCCTAGCACTCCTGTATCCATAATCGCATATCCATAGTTTCTCCTGCACACCCGTGTTGAGTTTCCACGCATAACAGCCATTATACACCTGATATTGCAGCCATGACACATCTTTACACATTGCCCTCTCATGAGCATTGGGGCCCTACACACATTTTGTACCGCCTTGTGTATTCACAGGCTCATCATCCATTCATATTTGCACATACATGCCTTTCCTGGTGTTATAGATTACGAACGATTTGCGGGTTACAAGTGTAGGTGGTCACAACATGTACTGCATTCCATCTCTTTACAATGTTGATGTAGCATTTCAACGATGTTATGGCCACTGGTATATCCCTGCCTCTGGTGTGAAGAGCGGTGCTCTACTCACACTTGTGCAGCTTTATGTGACATACGCTGCGAGCACTTTATTATTCCTTACTTGCTCTGGATTCTCTTCACAACTCTTATATTTGCTTTCATCTTTCGGCACTCCTTACATATCTATATGTATATATATATATATATATATATATATATATATATATACATACATATATATATATATATATATATATATATATATATATATATATGTGTATATATATATATATATATATATATATCCCTATCACAACACCGACACGCCACAAAGCTCACACCCAAAACACCAAACACCTAAACGGCGCACAAAACCGACAACTCACAAACCGAACACCATAACACCGACACCCAAAACACCGGCACACAAAACAAAAACTCCACATTACACACAACTATACATGCACTAACCGTAACCCTAACCCTAAGGTCCGACACTACCGCACACTTAACTCACTTAACCCAATAAAAAGACTGTCACTATCTGCACTCACCTAACCCGTGCCCTAATCCTAACTCACTTAACCCGCTCCTAACCCAAAGACTGTCACTATCGCACACTCACCTAACCCGTGCCCTAACCCTAGCTCACTTAACCCGCCCCTAACCCAAAGACTGTCATTATCGCACACTTACCTAATCCGCGCCCTAACCCTAACTCACTTAACCCACCCCTATCCCTAGACTCCGTGAATATCGCACACTTACCTTACTCGCACCCTAACATCCGTAACTACCGCATACTTACACAGCCTTTTCACATGTCAGTGTTCTCAGCGTCAGGGTTTTCATCCGTCGGTTATCTCAGTTTTCGATCTTCTGGTGTCAGTCTTCTCATCGTCGGCATTCTCAGCTTTCGACGTTGTCAGGTAGACCCATATACATATATATATATATATATATATATATATATATATATATATGTATATATATATATATATATATATATATATATATATATGTATATATATATATATATATATATATATATATATATATATATACATATTTATATATATGTATATATGTGTATATATAGATATATATGTAGATATATAATTGCATATTTCTGTTATGTCTGTGGATATTTATCTATACACACATCTATCTATCTATATATATAAAGGTTACAGCTGTACAAGACAACATACATTTGCTATGCTAATAGCTGCGTACACCCGCGCAGATGCACTTGGATCTCCTTATTCTGAATTACATATGTTTACAGGCACTTCTTTGGGATTACATGTGCCTTATTCCTTATGAAAGTACCACTTTGATGGAATCCGGTTAACGGACCCATGCGAACGTGGTCACCTTTACATGTATAAATGTTGGCTTTACAGCACAGAGGCATTCATTACACAATTAATATGTGCTATAGTCGTATGTGAACCGGGAATGCCTTTACGTTGGGCGGATGCTGTAACCACTATACTATTGTTGTTCTGGCTCATTTTATGTATACCCATGGTTCATAGCTACTCTGACATATGCCTCACCGCTTCCCTTACACAGCAGGCATCCATTCTCCTGCTGGAAAAACTGCAGTACTACACTTAGGAAATTCCCTGTTTCCTACTTCTCTGGACCCGTGCTGCATGTCTACACACTCCAAGGATATTCAGAACTCCTACGCTTATAGTCCTCGCACATACGCATGTTTAATTGTCAGGGTGTTCTTGTGCTGGTCCGGGTTTAGGCTCAGCCGACTGGTGACTAGCGCTGCCCTGGTGCTGTTCAAAGGTTAGACATAGCACATGGACAGAGTTTGTCCAGATTTTAACATTCTACCTGTGTATACAGAAGCAGGTGTTTGGGCATCTTTGACAACATTATTAGGCCGGCGCTACAAAATTTAGGGTGGGGAGTGGTTCCACTACATAATGCAGGTTGGGGGGAGTTTCCATGTGTTTCCCTTCCCATTTGACTATTTCATTCATTTATAAATACAATGAATATTATTCTGGACATCAGTTATAAATTCACTACAGGTATGCAATAGTCCTGTCAAGAGATGTGACAGTTGGTGTTGTACTTATGTGTATGGACCTCTGTGATACTCGGAGACTCATTTCTACAGTGACAGGGGCAAGGCTTTTACAACTCAGGGACAATCACAGACACTTCTACCATATTAGTACTATTAACTTGGAACGTGTTGACAGATTCGTAATACTACTACTTTTCTACAGTTAAATGCATCTATTACTCTTCATTGTTGTAAGTAGTCATATTCATTCAACACCTTTCCTCCAAAGGTCACTTGCTTTGTGAGTGGTTAACTGGCTGGCCAGTTATTGTGTGAATGCTCTGACCATTGGTAGCATTGACATTGTCATAGGTACAGGTTGGGATGTATTCTGGGGACTAGGGTTGCCACCTTTTCAAATGGTCAAGATGGGACATTTTCGGAACACATATCAGATTTTACAGGCCGACACATACCCATGGTCAGTACAAAGGATAGAACTGTACTTATTTGCCTACATAAAAGCCTATTGCTGTAGTGGTTTAGTTGCTTATTCTGTTTCTTGTAACATTTAGGTATTTTAGATACAGAAATAATTATTTTATGTAACTATTACATAACATATGGGACATAATTATGTCCTACAATCTCAGGACATTTGCCATTTTTAATATATTTTGTCAGGACACAATTGTCCACAGAGGGACTGTCCCTCGCAAAGTGGGACAGATGGTAACCCTACTGGGGACACCAGATTGTTTGGGACAGCACATAGCCACGGTCAGTGCAGGTTTAGAACATTTATTTGTTTCCTAGCTGTGAGCCTATACCTTTGGCACTTTTGTTGTTTGCCTGTTTCTTGTACGAATTACATTTACTCTATCCTGACGTGACCGCTTTAGGCAACTGTTACATGCAGTATGGTACATAGTTATTTCCTAGAATCACAGGACATTTGGCATTCTATCATTGTTGGTCAGGTCACACCTACACACACATTACTTGTCCCTCACACAGAGGATCAGGGGGTATCCTGTTTATGTCAGTGCCTTCATCACCCATATACCATGTGCCACTATGCGAATGTGTGCAATATATTCTCTCACTTATTCTTGTTGGGACACGTGCATCACGGGCAGGTGTTTGATCCTGGGTAGTAAGTTCTGCATGACCATCTAGGGCTGGACAGTCTCGTGCACCACTACTGCACATTCCAACTTGTATTCAGATATCTACAGGACTGGACATCGTGTCTTCATACCCATTCTAATGTTTACACAGGTTACTTATCCCATGAGGGATATCCCAAAAATTTAACAAGACCAAAACAAGACCAATAACGAACATTCTTCTGGCATTATGAAAATGTGCTGGGGGTTTTACATGCAAGGGATACATAGTTTGCAATCCTGAAACTGCCTAGGGTGACACTACCTACTACATATGCGTAGTGGTCACTATGTGTAGATGTGGCTGCACCAAGCTAGTAGGCCAAGTATGGCTAGATTTGGTGGATGTTCAGGTATGAGGCTGGGTTGTGTGCTGTGGAGGGGATGCTGGGTAGTCCAGTATGCATCCAGGTGTGTTGCATTTGATATGGCCAGTTCCATCAGGACCAATCTGTGGGTATGTGCCGGTGACATGTCTGTACATTTGTATCGCACATTTTAATATTCATATGTCTGTGAGATTGTGTTCTACAGTATGGCCTGTCTGGTTGTATTGCAGATGTGTATACATGTTTTTGTGTTTCTTTCTGCTTCACCCGCTGCTCCCTCATATACCTCTGGTTCACCTATTCTGCATACGACACAGTGTCGCCTTGGAGTATTATACCATTACCCACCCCCCACACACACACATATTCCTGACACTCTATCCATCACTGCTTTGGTTGATGGCCCATGACATGGTCAAGGTAACACATTGCATACCCTACATATGTCAGGCACCTGTATGGTTGTGTGGACTACCCTGCCATGTTTGACTTTCCACATGCTATACCTCAAGCACATAGGTACATGCCCATACTAAACTTTCATGACATGGTTGGTATACCCGGGCAATACCCGTTCAACTGTGACACATCCTGACAAGTTCGGCTTGGACCGCTGATGTGCAGATTTTGGCCGACTGTTCTAATAATTGGTAGGATGCCACCTTTTCCTGTGTCTAGGATGGGATATATTCTGGACACATATCCGAATGTACTGGACAACACGTACCCACAGTCAACGCTAAGGATAATACTTTTCCTTTCAGCCTACATGTTGCCTTATTATTGTAGCAGTTCATATGCTCCTTCTGTTTCGTTTACATGCTTATTTTATTTCCTGTCACATTTGGTATGTGAAATACAGACATACCTATTGTATGTGACTATTACATGCATTGTGGGATATAATTCGGTCATATGGTCGCTACATATTTACATTTATTGTGTTTTTTTGTTATGGACACATCTGCTCAGCTGTGTACCCTCCCTCACAATATGGGTCAGCTGCTGACCCTGACCATTAGGCTGGACGTACCTATTGGTGGCGCGCTAACATATGATGCGTTTCACTTCCACTTGGTATAACTATCTACACTGAGTTGGACTATGAGCAAATGGTTTTCAATGTCATTTGTTCGCGGGATAGGGATCCATTATTCCCTACCGTGCATTTGTGTTTGCTTCTTCATTTTGTGTTCGCAGGAACTGTCTTGCATGCTTTGCATACGTTTCAGTATCCACATACACTGGCAGATGTGATTACTATTGCTTGCAAATTGTTATATGCAAGCATTTTAGGTTGCACGTCGACAGCTGGCATTTCCACACCTCCGTGCAGCACTTCGACATGCCCTGTGCACTTGCGCTCCTTTCCTATGCACGTGGCTGTGGCGGCAGCGCACCTTCATTAATATGCATTTGGCGCTACTGCTCCATCTTCATGCTGCACAGTCGGTGCAAGCCTAACGCCGGCCTTGCGCCGAGCTTCATGAATCCCGAGGTATATGTCTATGTGTGTACTTCATGTCCTTTAAAGAGAAAAAAAATCAGAATTGAAATTTTGTGTAGCTGTATACATAAACATGCACATACACAGCTATATATATATATATATATGTGTGTGTGTGTGTGTGTGTGTGTGTGTGTGTGTGTGTGTGTGTGTATACAAGTGTCTAAAAATGTATGTAGCGTGGAGAATACTATATGTGGGATACAGTACTGTGTTTAAATGCACACATCTGACTGTCAGTTTGTGCATGTGGGGGTGTGTGGGATGTGTGAATGTGTGCATTTAAACACAGTTAAATACATATGATTTCCTTTTCTTAATGTTTTTAATGCGAGGGCACATAGTAATCTTATGTTAAAGTAAATTCAGCTATATATTATGGTTGCCTTCAATGGTCACATTTCCTTTGTGTAATACAAAATGGTCATACACTCGTAACAATGTAAGGACTGACTCAAAGTCATTGAGAATCTCTTACCATGGATCTGAGTGTACAAGATATGCATTCCCCTCTTGGAAGATGTTCAAAAAAGCATAAAGGACCTTTTTATGAGCAGTATTAGTGCACCTAGTTGATAGGGTTGCCACTTCTCTCTCTCTCTCTATCTCTGTAACTATGTCCTCTGTGTGTGGGGGAGGGGCTTGAAAATTGTAAATGTGTTTTTCAAGAAAAAATATTTTTTGTCATTTCTCTAAATGTCACAGAAATCTTTGATACTACTTTTCAGTTACCTTAATATATAAACTATTATAAATAACTAACATTTAAAGCTTAACATTTCGATACTGTGTTGCTGCATATGTAAACTTGTCAGAAGAGGTGAGAACTGCCTTTAAACCCCTGACTGAATGAATTGCTTTGTTTTGCTTTGAAAGGGAAATGTTAAGTTCTCATACTCTGCAATAAAAACAGTAGGAAACAGTTCCACAGCTTTCTGTCTTTTTGTTATAGCAGCTGCTGTGTTCCTGATATTAACAGGATTAATTGCCCATCTAAGATTGACACAGTACCTGACAGGGTAAACTACAGATTTATCTGTGTCTATGATAATCACAGGTGGTGACAAATTCCTCTGCAAAATTTGTGAGAAGTTAAGCTTAAAAAAGTGGGTGGACTTTACCTTCCTTTGATTCCAATGCAAGGAAATGAAAGTTTTAAAAATTATAAGCAAGTTTCCATACCATTTCTTTACTTTATATTTGTCTGTCTTCATTCATTCAAATAAATGTTGTGTCTCTATTACTCTTTTTATCCTTTACTCTACCAGCCAAACATTCATTCATTCAGAACTTTTAATAACATTTTCTTTGCTCATTCTCTAAATTTTATTAAGCACATATGCAATATATCAACTCTTCAAATGAAATTTATTTATCCATCTTTTTTATTAAATTCTCACAATGCACTTCAACTTCCCAGTCTACACACTATGGTCTTGCTGTTTCTTTATAAACATGAGCTATGCACTGAAACACAATTCCTATTTTCACTGTCTACATTTCTATTCCCACCCTAGTCATATAAACAGTACATAATATTTCTCCTTTTTTAATTTCAAAAATAAACATACAACCTCTTTCTTTTTTCCTTCTTAACACTTGAAATCACAGGAAAATAATAATAATAATAATAATAATAATAATAATAATAAGAAGAAGAAGAAGAAGAAGAAAACAGTTTATTGGCACAGATACTCATGTCATGCAACTTCATCCCAAACCTATATATGGGACTTCATCAGAACATATTCGGTTACCCTCATCTTCCTAATATAAAGTGCCTTAAATAAAGTGAAGCATGCACACAGGTATCATGGAATGAAGTAAATATTGCTTATAGAAAGATCAGTTTACAACCAGAAGAATATTTGGTTGAGGGCAGGATCTCCACCACAGTTTTCAACTTCTTAAAATGTCTCTTTCCAATGATTCCTATAATATTTAGGATTGTAAAACTACATAAGAGCATTTTGAGTCATTCATTTAAGCCAATGTCAATGGCACATGGATCAAAAATTTGCCCACAGGCTGTGTTGGTTGATCAATTATCAAAGTTAGTTTTTTTTAAACAAACACACATTGAAAAATTGTTGGGTAAATTGAAAGAAGAAACATGGGACAAAAAATAATGTTTTCTTACAGCTAATATTATTGACTTCTTCACTTGTACTTCGAAGGATGATAGCCTCCAAGAGAGTTTGTTGAATTGTGACTTTCTTAGCTAGCAACATTAATTTGATTATGGATTGTATTGCCACTGTATTAAATAATAACTATGTATATTTTGAGAGGGAGTTATTCATGCAAAATAAGAGGGTGGCAATGGGGATGGCCTACTGGTGTTATTTTCATGGGAATGATTGTATGTTTTAATTCTGTATATTACAAGTTTTGTAAATTGTGCTTACACTTTCTGGACATTTGTACCATGTGAAATAGCTCAGAAGAATTAGTGGTAAATTTAATTAAATATTTACACAGTACAACAGAATTTTTGAAGTTTATATTTAATTTTGGTAAACGTCTGTTGATTGTTTGGACATGGCCATCTGTTACTCAGATAATGGTTTGAATCTAGAATATAGAGAAAGACTACTTCTGGCAATGCATATTTACATTATTCCATTTCCTACATCATTTCACATAAAAAAGTTTAATTAAAGTTCAATCCATCAGGGTATCATATATGACATCAGTGATAGATGAAATGAATAAACTGAGGAACATTTTCTTAGATAGGAGATAGCCTAAATCGTTGGAGAAAATATTATTCATAAAGTTATTCAGCAATGGAGAAAGAAATGTAAGCCCCTTTTATGGGTTGGGTGAGTTGGTGACAAATCCAACAAGCCACTTACTTAGAAATAAGCTTATTTAGACAGGGCGCTTGGTGTATAATGTAATAAAGGTGAGAGGGATATTAAAAACATCATAGAAAAGTACTGGAGTATAACAAAAGTAAATCAGATGGTTTTTGATATAGTGGGTGTCAAATCAAATTTTGTATATAAAATAGCACATAATTTCAAGAGCTTAATAGCAAATGGTAACCACGCTGACAAAAATAAAAATGGGTATGGTTAAATGTCATTGTTGTATGCAGTGCCTATACACATATGCTTACACATATATGTGTGTGTGTATGTATATATTTTATATATATATATATATATATATATATATATATATATATATATATTGAGACCAAAATCCTGAAAGTTCAAAATCCTGAAAACACACAGGATACCAACACTTACTATATTCCAACACAAGTACATACAGAAACAAATAAAACACAAACCATATTACTCTTCTACAAGTATCAGCAGGGGGGCAAGCAGTGTTAGTGTACTGAAGTGAGACCTCGGAGTTGTTATATTTAAGTAGCAGGGAGTGTGAGGTGCAGGGGGGGCTTGCCCCCTGCATATAGTTGAAGGGTAATATGTTTCTGTATGTATTTTGCTGGAATATAGTAAGTGTTGGTATCCTGTGTGTTTTCAGGATTTTGAGTTTTCAGGATTTTGAGTTTTTAGGATTTTGGTCTTTAGGATTTTGGTCTTTCAGGATTCTGTTGCACTTATATATATATATATATATATATATATATATATATATATATATATATATATATATGTGTTAGTGTGTGTGTGTGTGTGTGTGTGTGTGTGTCTATACACACACACACACACACACATAGATAGCTATAGATATAAAGGGGAAAACTTAGAGTTGAATAATATTTTAGTACAACACTTAAATTACAAAGAGGGAATTGTTTGACTTCAGGAGGAGTATATATAGCTAAATGTTCAGGTTGTTTGTTTTTTATGCATGTAAAAACTGAACATGCTTTTAGAAAATAATTAACAAGCACATGTATGCTATCACTACAGAGAATACTAACAGTGTATTATTTAAACACTCCCTGAACTGTAAAAATTTCCAGAAAGTTAAATTTGCTATTTTAGAAAAGGTACCATTAAACTCATGGGGGTGTGATGGGAAACTAAATTAGAATACAAGGAACTCCTGCAGCTGTTGAGGTTAAAAGTCAGCTCCCCCTCCATTTGAATGAATATGTATCTATTAGATCAGTGATGACATTGAGATCAGCTAAGTTTTAACTTGATGAAGTTGTACAGTACAAATATGAATGTTTTTTTCAGAAAGTCAGTTTAAATATTTTTAACACCTGAAGTGATAATTTAGAAGAAATTTCATTATGTTATGTGTTATTCAAAGCTTTTATATTTGGTATTATAGACAAAAATGTTTTATATATAAACATTTATTTATATATAAATATAGACAAAATGTTTTACACATAATCATTTATTTCTGTATAGATATATATTTATACTTTTTAGGTGTTAATTAATTCAATATGTTGAATAAGTTATTTATTTCAAAGTTTGTCTTTTTGACACTATATCAGTGGATGGTGTGTATTGACAAGTGGGGGCACCCTGCTATCATACTGATTTCTACTTTTGTTATTTAGTTGGTATAGTATCCCATTAAGAATTCTTAGTGGTGATGTAGTCACATTATCTATGTCACTTGAATTATATTAGGAAGAGGAGGGGATCAAGAAATGTTTTAATAAAGTCCAATATATAGTTTTGGGATAAAAATAGGCTAATATCTGTATCCTCACCAATAAACTGTTTATTATTATAATAATAATAATAATTATTATTATTATTATTATTATTATTATTATTATTATTATTATTATTATTATTATTATTATTATTATTATTATTATTATTTTCCTGTGGTTTCAAGTGCTCTTTCCTGATTCTCATCCCCTTTGCACTATTCCTTTAAGTTTTATTTTTTTTTAAAGCAAGATGCCTGTTTCTGTCTTATTCTAAGTACTGACAATTTTTGGAAATGCAATGCATTGCATCATTGTTTTCGGACACAATGGCACATACCTTCATTATGTGGCCCAAGCATTCTGTGATGTTTCAGTGCTCCCAAACTAGTGGGGCTTCTACAATGTCACCAGCGACACTTCATGTTATAAGGTAGATGAAAATATAGATCGATGTAATCATTTGTCTATTGGATGTGCATTCCTGGTTTAGGAGACTGGAGGTTTTTTTTTTTTTTTTAAAGTTTACTTTAAATGATTTAGTACACTGTCACAATGCTAAAGAAATGATGCCATGGTATACTTAGCAACAGCAAATGAATGCAATCTATTATCATTCAAAGGGATGTTAATGGAGTATACAAATTTCTAATTAAAGAAACAAAAAGTAAACTCCATTGTGAATGCATTTCACAAAAAAAGTCAACAAAGAACAAAGTCAGCAATTTATTTACAAATCTAAAACAGTGTATGTTTTCAAGACATCTATTAAAATAGAAAATTAACTATATAATTGAAATATCAATATAACATGCATGTTTACTTTTAAAGTAGAAGAGCATACTAGTAAGAATATGGACTTTATATTAAGTATAATAATAATTATTTAACATAGTACTCAAAATAAAGCATTTTCAAGGGTATGAAATTTGTCTTTCTGTACTTTTATGTCTACGAACATTTTGTAGTATGCTATAATTCAAACATTACTCAGTGAAGGAAATGCAGCATTAAATATGTGATGTAAAACTAGACATGACAAGTATGGATGCATAGACACCAGATTAAAAAATAAATAACATGAAAAAGGGAAGTATGCAGTGGGGATGTGTGACTACACCCTTCATTTACTTATTTGCCAGGTATAACTCACTCAGGACTCACCTCACTAAATTAGACTGCTTGTCATCCAATATACCAAAGAAATTAAAATTAAGTGCATTTTACAAGGAATGAGTCCCTCTGCATCATCCATGGGGGGGGGGCAAGACCCCCACACTGCATAACTCATATATTTGATTTATATTATCTTCAGTTTTATCCATGATCATGTAAATCCCTGTTTATAATATTAAATCATCTGCTAGTAAGCTGACAAATCAAAAAGGGACATAAATATAATTAAGGATGAACCTTAGTGTTGTCATAACATAATACATAATTCCAAAATAAGTATGCCTGCTTCAGAGATGTATTGGAAGAAAAGCATGAATATGGCTCACATATACAAGTTCAAGCACTTGATGAAGAAGAGAGGAAAGATGGATGTTCCCATTTGAGGGGTGGGTGGAGTGCACATGCTCAGATGTACCTTTCCAACTGATCCCTGGTGTATACCAATGGTGGTTGCTGGTGTCCACAAGGGCAGATAAGTGGCTGAGTTGTTCATGGAGTCATGGATGATATGCCAACATAGCCCATTGCATGCTTTCCATAGGATGGAATGGGTGCATGTAGTTTGTGGATCCTTAGGAGCAAAACAGTCTATACACAAGTGTGGTTTTGCCCCAGGAAACCCTGATTGCTCCACTGGTGCCAAATATGCATAGGAATTACATCAGATATAATACCACAAAAATAATAATCATTGTTGAAATAAATGCATGCTTACACATAAAAGATCAAAGGATCCACATCCAACACATTTACTCAAATTGTTACATTTGGTTGAACAGAGAAACCAAAGGACTCTATGCAGATGATTGCAATATTGACAAAAATAAACATGCTTGTTTTATGCTCTTTTAATTGTATAAATAGTTCATTTTCTACTTTAATAGATGTTATTATTTTACTATAAAATTGTCCAGTTCATCTGAATTTGTAAATAATTGCAATGAAATAACAGGTACTAAAAATTCCAGTTTGTGAACACATTGTATA
Organism: Protopterus annectens; assembly: GCF_019279795.1. Lineage (NCBI taxonomy): Eukaryota > Metazoa > Chordata > Ceratodontiformes > Protopteridae > Protopterus > Protopterus annectens. Next base: position 148,514,961 of record NC_056728.1, on the reverse strand, counting down.
GCTTCATCTCCTCATTCTTCTTCTTCCTGTACACCACATAACTTTTCTGCATCTTAAATGCTAAAATTGTGAATATAATTGGACAAGTTGGCTAAAAAAATAACAGTTTTCTTGCTTGACATAAATGGATTACATATTACTGTAAAAAGAACTAGACCAACTAAGTATTACACAACACTGTGCCAACATTAGTATTTTTTAGCTATTTTTCATCCCACTCACGTACTGCAGACTTCATGCTCTTCTTTGGCCTA
>NC_056728.1:148472207-148512207 GCF_019279795.1 Protopterus annectens | reverse complement strand
AGTAGGTATATTTGTGGAGGTAAGTTGGGTTGGAAGACAGAGAAGACACCATACAGGAGCGGTATATGACACATGTGGTGGGAAAACACCCTGGATGGGGAATGTTGTCTGTGATGTGGATGCCCATAAGCCCCCATATGTAAACAATGGGACCAAGGTCCCCACCCATGCACAGTCACAACATCAGCTAAACATCCTCTGAAGGTGCCTGGGCTGGGAGCTGAACAGGAAGCACATGCAGACCCTGTGAGTGTGTACTAATGGCCTCAAGGTGCTGTAGCACGTCCCCCAAGTCTCTGTGGAGCTCCCTATGTACGAGACCCTGGACCTGACTTCGGGTGACAACATCCTGTCTGTGTGTGCTTCCTGGGAGGGGGTGAATACCATTTCCTGAGAAGGTTTCACCTGAAGGTAGTGCAGGACCAGAAGATGAGGAGATCCCAGGGTGAGTCCCACATGTGATGTGACCTGGTAACATGGCCAGATAAGAAGGGAGAGATGGTTCTGCTGGCAACCGTTCCCCAAACATGCTATTGTGTCAATGTTATAGAACATATGTGGGTAGTAATAGTCCACACATTCCCAGATTATGTCTAACAGCATGCATAGATATCCCCATTAACACAAAACAACAGATGTGCAGCAGTCACATAGCAAACAGAACACATGCATATATGGAACCGTAGTGGCCCTTGCAATGGCATGCAGGTGACATTGTCCTTAACAGGACACCAATGATAGTGTCCCAACATGGAACATGACTGCAAACACATAGCACAAATTGATGTACAATATGATATAAGTCCCAACGGTAGGACTTCTGCAGGCATACCCATTGAGTTGTGTGATCAGATTTTTGTTGCAGATAGGGGGCGGGGCAGAGATGTGCATTAACAATTATGATAACCTTGCAGTATGAGGTCCTCAGACCTGTTTCCCTCTTTATGTCTTTCAGGCAATATGTTGAGGGAACGCTTGCCAATGTACACAGTGGAGGAGAATGATGTCATCATCTTATACCTGGTGCAGCACTACAACACCTTGTTTGGCCATACAGCCCATGATCTGCAGGGTAAATTATGTTGGCCTGCATAACTGCGAGTAGTTATCCCATTTAATGGTAGGGTAGTTGAAATCACCCAGTATTAAGGTGTTCAGTTGTATCTTAATATTTTCCAGTATGTTTAGAAAGATGTAGTGGGAATCTTGGGGCATGGTGGGGGATCTGTTGCAAGCTAAAATTTGGATGGCAGTCTTACCTATTGTTAGTTGCACCGGGTGAATTTCAGACGCATTGTGTTGGGCAAGTAAAATGGTGGCGTGAATATCCTTAGTGAATATGGACACTCCTCCCCCTTTAGTGTTTCGGTCCTGGTTTGGTGGCCGACAGGTGTGCTAAGAGCTGTACCTCATATTGCAGGGGTGCTCTATATAGCCTTGGATCAGGTCTCTGTTACTGCACAGATATCAATGTTCTTCATTTTTACGAGTGCCTAGTGACTGTGAATGGCCACAAAAGGAAGGATCCCTACACAGACAAACAAACACACACACGCACACAGATTTTCATAGTTGCCATGTCTGGGATTAGAACTCCTACCTAACTAGTACATCACACTACAGCATTTTGCAGTTATAGTACATAGCTTACTGGACTATTTCTTCCCCAAAGGTGTATTTCAAAGTGAATGACATTAGCAGCCCTGCCAAATAGAGGACAATGGAAATTGTAGTAACTGTGAAGGGCCTCAAAAGCATTGATCCCTACACATACAAACAAACACACAAAGTTTCACAGTTGCCATATCTGGGATTAGAACTCCTGCCTAACTAGTACATCGCACTACAGCATTACACAGTTATAGGACATGCCATGGTGCTTACTGGGCTACTTTTTCCCCAAAGGTGTATTTCAAAGTGAATGACATCAGCAGGCCTGCCAAAGTAAGGCAATGGAAATTGTAGTGACTGTGAATGGCCTCAAAAGCATTGGTCCACACACACACACACACACACACACACACACACACACACACACACACACACACACACACACACACACACACACACACACACACACACACACACACACACACACACACACACACACACACACACACACACACACCCAACAGGACACAGTCGCCATGTCGGAGATAGAACTCCTGCCTAACTAGTACATTACACTATAGCATTGCACAGTTATAGCACATGCCACAGAGCATATAGGACTTCTCCTTCACCAAAGGTGTATTTCAAAGTGAAGTACATCAGCAGGCTTTCCAAAGTAGGGCAATGGGGAGTGCAATGTGTGTGCATGGGCCATAAACCATTCATCTGGAAGCAACCACACACCTCTCAGTCACCCACAGGTTTAAATTTAACAGGTACGTGTATACAACTGCTAGATGAATAATGACTTGTACAGTCATGTTACACAGTTATCACAAGCTCCATAAACACTATAGTGCTGAGGGATACCAGAGGCAAATGTCTACAGTGATTGACATTTGCACATCATGTGGCTTTAGCCAGTTGGATGTGTGCTGGTTGGGACAGGCCTCATGATGGGAGACTCTTTGTCACTGTCTGTCACTCTCTTCCACACATCTATGTATGTGTAAGTTTGGCCTATTATACTGTGGTGTCATTGGATATATGTGTGTATTTCTATCCAATGTGTGTGCAAAGCATGACTGGTGTGCAATGTGGAGTGTGTGCACAAACATCTGTGACTGTCAGATATGTATAGTCCATGGTTGTTGCCAGACATGGGCTTCATTTCTGTAAGTGGGAACATGGCCAGTATGACCTTCTGTATTGAATGTGTAAATCCATTCCAGGTAGGTTGTACTCCAGTGCAGACTTTTGTGTTCTACACCTACAGCTAGCAGCTTGTTCCTGTAAGATCTCTGTAGATTGGCTGACAATATGGGGTCAAAATGGGCAAAGGATAGTGGGTTACTGTAGGTAAAAAAGAACGCTTAGAAATGTATAAATGCTAATAGTGTAACATGGAGCTTTTCTCCCCAGGCCTCCACTGAAAATGGACCTGTGTCCAGTCAGATCCTCCCGGTTAACAAATGTAAAATAAAATAAAATAAAATGAAAATAAATAAATACATTGTGTCTGTGCTGCTTCTGCTACAGGGTTTTGGTGTTAACAGAGATATTCAGACATATGTACTGTTTTACACTGTGATGTTTTATGTCATCAACTACTGTCAGGTATACATATTTGTTTGCAGTAATTTCCTGGGGAACACAGTGTGAATGAAGCTGTGTCCAGTACTGTGGTCTGCAGCCTACATATTCCTGCACAATCATGCCATTTTGAAGGGGAAGCTGCAGACACTTGCTAATGGGTCTGTGTAAATGTTTCAGCATCCTAGTACAGTGGTGGCTGAAGATCCCATGCTTGTACATCCATCAATGTGACAGTATGGCCATATCCTGCTGTGGCCATACCTCACAGCTGTACAGATTCACACAGGTTACCCAAAGGCAGGGCTCATATTTCTGGTCATTACCCCTTCCCATTGTGGTTTGCAAGCAGGTTTGTAGCCACCCATTCCTGTTTTTGCAGGCGAGGATAGTATGTGCACACAATTGAGTTTCAGACTTTATATACTCCATGGCGTCCATGCTCTTACCCCCCCCCACCTGTCAATCTATCCTCTTCCAAACATTATGCAAACATTATCTGATAAGTTCCCTATAGTTATCATTTCATCCCAGAAGTATTTTGGGGTTGGTCCACAGTTCATGCAGTAGGACATGGTGGACATGTTACTGGGATTTGTCAACATGGCCTTGGATTTGGGTTCTGTGAACTATGTTATGTTGTTATTTTGGAGTCCGTGGATAGCATACCTTGGCAGTATGGGTGAGACACAGGCCTTTGACAGTGGACTGTAGGGCATTTGGTAGTGATGCAGGCCATCTATAGCAGGCTGTTGCATTGTGTCACTCCTACCGTCCCAGGCTGAAAGCCATTATATTCCCCTGGGGTGACAGGGTAGGTGTGCAAGGTGTTAATGTCAATTGTTTCTGTCATTATTGATCCAGTGGTGTGGATGCTAGCAGGGTGTTGCTTACAGCTAGAGACATACCTCTCAACTGTACAGATATTCACAGACTGTCTAGATTTTTGCCTCATATTTTTGGTATGTTCCTCCTAAAATCTGTACCTTTCTGGCAAATAGTTGAGTATTGAAGTCATTAAATAATGACAAATATTTGAGTGTAAGACCCCATATCCTTCAGAAAATCCATGCTAATGCAAAACCTATTATTCTATTAACTTTCTAAGTTTGTAAGAGCAATATTTAAAATCTGTCCCTATCTGTCCTCCATCATTTTAGGCTTTGTCCAGATTCTTTGCTCTAAAAGGTTGAGAAGTATAGCTAGGGACACACCTGCATGGGACACCTCTTCAGCATGCTGCATTCTGTGGCTATTTCCATACAGAGATGGGGTCATATTGTACTCATTCCCAACAGCAGAGATAAGACCTGTGAGGTACATGTGGCTGACGGTGGGGTGAGCTGGGTGCATGTGTGCTATAGAAGCTACTTGCAGCTGGCTCACAGATATACATGGGGCATTCCACTTTTGCTGCCTTGTGCAGGGACATCAGCAGTTTCTCAATACTTCATACCTGTGACCTTTGTGGTCTGCCAGTGTTTGGCTGGACGACATCAGTATTCTATACAACAAACCCAAATGTGCTGCTAACCTGTATGTACAATTCCAAAGGTGTGCCCATTTGACATTACCATTTTATACACTGTCTGTCTGGGGTACTTTCACCTGTGTACTGTTTGTATGACTGGGCCCACATTCATGCCATGTCCATCTTTCAGACGGTGACAGATATTACATCCAAACAATTACTATGGCTTACTGGTGGAATGTGTCTTGCTGGGATGCATTATGTTTGGCACTGCAGTTGTGAGAATTTGGCCCTGTCATCGGCAGTATGGCCAATGGCCACCAAGACAAAACCCATCATGCCTACATGCTGATCACTCTCACACAATATACAACACACACCAACCTAACACACACAGCTCTGGATATTGTACATATGCTACAATCTATCCTGCTACTTTGGCTGGCTCAGAAAATCTGTGCTCCACTGTTATTATACCTACACATACATGTTACTACATTTCTACATAGGATTGTGTGTGTGTGTGTGGGGGGGGCAGACCTGACAACTGTACACATTTGCTATGACTGTACTGGTATTTCATGTACTCCATTTTATTCTGCATTCTGACCTATCATGCAGACTAGAGGCATATCAGTGTACTACAGTTCTTAGGTTTTATTGACCTACATTTCAGTTTCAGACTTCTTACCCTTCAGAACTAACATCCCACAGCCTGACCTGGTGTAGTCTGTCTGTGTAGGACCGGAGGGGGGCTGTTCTCCATAACCATCAATCAGAGGCCTTAGCACAGCCTTTCTTTCTGATTGTCTATGCCTGCCCTGCTGGCTGAAACTGTTGTTGGGTATGTGAGCCTCACTGACTGGCATGTGTGTATCCTATGGACACACATTTGGCCCACCACCTTTCCTGCAGTGGGTTTTGTCACCTTGTCTAGTACTGGCTACTATGGTGACACCAGTATTTGTTACAGATTTCATGCTGCAAATATAGGTGTCTACTATCTGCTGGTATCCAATTCAGCCACCTGATTCCCTTGCATGCTCACATCCATACCATAGATACAAGAAACAAAACATACTACTCCATTCAGCAATTGATAGGGAGAGTGACTTACCTTGTGGCTGTGCCAGTATTGAGGATGGTGCTGGAGGACTGACTATGTTGGATGCACATAGTACACTCCCTATACATGGTTAAGCACAGATAGTGCCATGTTTGGCATCCCTTTTACTGTATGTGCGGGTTAGAGAGAGGTGTCATTCCCTGGGTTCCTACTGTGTCAGTGTGTGTGCTATGCGTAGCCTCTTTGCCAAGGCCTGGGCATGTTGGGCATGCCTCCTTCTGCCTACTGGGGCAGGCTTAGGTTTTTCCTCCTCTGAGTCACTCTGTGCCTGTGCAGGTCTTGGCAATGGTGGGGGGCTGCATAGCCCTGCCCCATGCTGTTCCTCCTGCAGCTGTTTCCGTAGGGTCATATTGTGTAGCATAGCACATAAGAGGACAATTTGAGTACATGTAGCTGGTGAGTACTGCAAGGCTCCACCACATATGTCCAGGCACGGGAACTGTGACTTCAGCATCCGAAGCACATGCTCTATTATGATTCTGGTCTGTGCGTGTGTCTCATTATGGAGTTCTTGTTTGGGTGTGTGTGCATTTCTGATGGGTTTCATCAGCCTACTAGGTGGCCATATGGGATGTCCCCATTGGCAAATCTCTGGTACAGCTGCGTCATATGCCAGATGTGGAAGTCGTGATAGCTTCCAGGGCTGCCACCACACACATTCATTATAATGCCCTGCACATTGCACAAGACCTGGCAATTGATGGAGGGGGAAACCCTTGCAGTTTATGTAGACTCTACCCTGCTCACTGGGTGGTGCTTTGATGTGTAAGTGCGTGCAGTCTATAGCACCCAATACCTCAGGGTATTCTGCTATTTGGTGGAAGAGATGCATATTGCTGGCCAACGCCTCACGGATGTTGAGGAAATATATGTGCTCATCGGCATGTGCTGACATGGCATCCAGTAACTTGGTGGAGTACTCTGAATGCTGATGCCTGTGAGATCCACATGATATCCCCAGTTGGCCTTTGGAAGGTACCTGTGGCTAGTATTCTTAGGCCTACACATCCCTTGACATCCACTGGGATGGGTTACACTCTGTTGGTTCTGTGTGTGAGGCGTGGCTGGCACAGCTCAACAATTTGCTGTAGGAGGTCCATGTCCACCCCATAGTGCTAGTCCACTATCTCCAGCTAATGTAGCCTCTGGTAGGTTACCCTGGGTCTGCACACTCTTCTCCTTCTCTTCCCTGTGGGTTGGTCATCAGCATTCTCATCCTCACCACCCTCAGCCTCTTCCACATGTTGATTTATGAGAGCAAATGCAGCCCCTATCATTTATTTTGCTTTTGTTAGGTAAAATTTCCCCATTTGTGTACACCGGTGGTGTAGAGTTTGTGGGAAAAACTAGAGGGAAAGGTGTTTGTACAGTTTATAGTAGTGTGCTGGGCTGCTGCCTGTGTAATTGGCTTGATTCTGATACATTTCACCTGCCAGCTATGCTAGTTCTCCTTGATTACCTTCCTACCGCTGTTTTCCCTTCCTACTGCCTTCATGTTTAAGCCCCAAGGCATGCCGAGCAAACCCAGTGCTCAGTTGTGCACGGAGCTGCTATTTCCTGGTTTACTTTTTTTTGTTTGTTTGTTTAAAACCTGGTGCATGGCACGCACACCCATTTTGCCAATGTAAAGAGTGCTAGGCAGCTTCAGACACACCCCCTTCCTTAGCTCTGCTAAGCTTAGGGCAAACCTGAGCCACAGGGCTCTAGTAAGCTTACAGTATGCCTGACACACCCCTCTATGATGTCAGCTAGCTCTTAGGCTTGCACCATGGTCTTCCTGCACCTACACAGTTGGGTGCAGGCTAGCCATGAGGGGAAATCTGTGATTCAGTATCATTCCCCTCATTTGCCTATGATTGCCTGCTAATGTCTAGTTACAAGTCCCACACTGAGTCTTCCCCCTTAGCAACTACTATTCACTGGCCTTGTTGTCTTCTGCCTGCCATTGACTATAATGGCAAAATTGCGATTTTTGCAGAGAAAGCTTTTTTCAGGGTTTTTCTTTTATTTTCCAGCCAATCCCGTTTGCTCACCACTGCCCTACGCTTAAATGGTTGAAATCGGCAAAAAAAAAATTAAAAGTTATTTTTTTGTTTCTTGCAACTGTTTTCCATGCCAATGGCCATATATTTGGCCATTGGCATGGTTTACACATTATATACACCCTTTATTTGGAGCTGTCATAACTCCATTTTGTAGTTTGCAGAAATATACTTGGTTACTAACCAAGTACATTTCTCCAGGTTACATTAGTCCTGCACAGATGGCTGCCAGATTCCTGGATCACAAATTCACCTCATTTGCATGATTTTCACTTGCAAATGGAGTAATTAGGATGCAGGAGCTGTGTGCATGCAGGAATAGTGCAGGAGTACTCATGCATGTCCCGGGAGCTTGTTCCTGGATATCTCAGTGGCCATATTGCCTCCAGCAGCTCCTGCACTATTCCTGCATGCTGTGCAGCGCTTGCTAAATCCTGGGGTGAATGTTTACAATATTGCCAGTTCAAAAATACCTTAGTATTTTTGATTGCTTTAGACCTCATTATAAAAAAAATGGAAGAAATATAAACTTCTGTAAGGTACAATTTGTTTAAAAGACTACAGATACAGTCAACTACGTCAGTTAAACAACAGCTACTAGTTACATACTCAGCAGCACAGGAACTTTGCAAACAATAAAATACCAGTAATTCCAAAATAATAAAACACATCACTTCCTGAACTAGTAACTCCAATAACTCCATTTTAACAAAGAATGTTCACTGCTGAATCTTATCACAGATAAAGAAGATAATCCCTAATAATGCTGAAATTATATATTACAAGGAGAATAGCAAAATCTTAAACAGGAAGTGATAAAAACTAATGTTCCTACAAAAAAAAAAATATATATATATATATATATATATATATATATAGAGAGAGAGAGAGAGAGAGGGTTAACCAGCCATTTGATGCCCAACACACCCATTTGCTCCAACTGTCCTACTGGGAGTATCATCCCACATTACCATGTGTGATATCCACTCTTAAAATATACCCCCTATTTAAAACAATTTTCCATCTAGTCATTATATACAGCTCTGTCTTGTTTTTCTTGTCCACCTAATGTCGCTAATCCTTGTGTCTTTGGCTTGCAGAGTGCACTACGTGTTGTGTTGCACTTTATGCATGCCATGCACATGTGTCTCTGAGTGCACATCCCCGCAACATGCTGTTGTACTGGTGCTACCATGGGATACTTTATTTCAGACAGCCCATTCCCTGACCACTGATCTGAATCATTTGGGTAGTCCCCCTCACAACTTAACAAAGAACTACGTAAGCTTGCAACATCCAGACATTTTTACTCTTCTCCTGGTTGAGGCCATCCAGTCGCAGTTCTATTACATAAAAGTGGATTGCTTGGGCTGCACTTGGAGATTTTTCCTTTGCATGATGCAACCATTTTAATGTCACAGGACTGCCAGTTCAAATCCCATTTAATTTATGCCATGACTCATTGACCAGTTGATGAAAAAAATAGTCAGAAAACTGAAACTGATATAAAAGGCCCACTAGATATGAGAAATAATCTATATTATCCAGACCAAGACCATGGCGATGCATATTTAAGAAACTAGCTATGCTTGGTAAATGCTTATATATGATGTATTCATCAAACAGTGCACCAGTTAATTAAGACATTTTATTTGAAATAGTTCAGTCTCCTACAATTGTCTGTTAAAAAGCAACATGGCTGCCTGCTACAATTTCTTTCATGGAGATGAAGGCCTTTATTTTTAGGCTTAAATGTTTAAAAATGCCTGTAATAAATGGGATTTGTAGACAGTTTTATAAAACAATGGTTTTAAATGTATTCTTGTGTCATCCAAGCTCTTTAGTACCCAGTGGAAAGATCTAGGTATCTTGGACTAGGGCTCTTATCTGACTAATTTTTAAAACAAATGAGTGTTTGTATGCACTGATTCTTGTGTTTTAAATACAGATAATAAAATATATGTCAGCATTTTGACAATATGACTTAAATACTCCCTACACAGCATTATTAACTCAGTTCAAGTGAAGTGCATAAAACAGAATTAAAGCTTTGATATTCTCAGCATAGTTTTATTTACAATGGAGCTGGCTTTTACCACTATCCCCCAGCATTTTTGCTTAGCATTGCTAGCGCATAAGATTCTGATCACATAGAACTGTTTCACGAGAGAAAAGATTGGTAGACGTGCCTCCTTTTGGAATTCATAAAATAAGTAATCTTTGTCTTTAATGTTTATTTATTAATTTGACTAAACCTAAGTACTATACAAAAATGACAATTAAAATGTTAACCCAATATATTTAAAATATTTTCTAAAATAAGTTGCTGTTACTCAAACATACGCTCTTCATGGGTTTAAATATAGATGATACTTTAGGGACCTTTGCAGTGAGGTCATGGTGTTTTATTCCTGTATCTGGGATACAGGCTGATTCAGCTGAACCAATACAAAACAGCAAAGGATTCTAAGGTTTTTGGATGAGTCCCAAGAATAAATAGCAGACACTTACTTGAAAATGTGTGTGATATTAGCAGGTAAAAAGATAATGTGAACTCCTTAGATAAACAAGAATCTCACTATAATAGCTCCAGAAGGTTAAGACCATGATTTTAGTGGTCAACCCTAACTACAACTAGTAACATATGCAAGCCACACAATGCAGGTGTAGAATTACTGGAAGAAGAAATACCAGGCAAATTCCTGGCTGCAGAACTATGGATACTTTACAGATAGGCTATGTCACCCTCCAGAAGCCCCTGATAAAGTACATTACAAAGGTTGAAACAGGCCAACACAAGATCACAAATTATTGTCACAGTCTAAGGGTGGCATGGGTTGTATGATTTATGCTGTATTCTTAAGATGAAAACTGGATATCCTGACAGCAGGTGATAGTTAATCCATGATTGTTAGTATTGCCAAAATCACAGCCAAGTAATACACATGAGGTAATAAAACAATAAGAGGAGAAAAGAAAGGGAACCAGGATGGAAAATGGTAGCAGACACTAACATTACCTCTACTTTTGCCAGGTTGAGTTTCATACCAATCTAATGGAGAATAGTATCCATGCAGTTTTGTATGGTATTGTGAAGCCTTACTCATAACCTTGGGAAAATAGACACATAGCTGAATGTCAACAGCAAAGCTTTTACAACACTTTTATTTACATTAAATAATCTTATATACAGCACAAAATACAAATGAACCAAGATCAAGCCCCATGGGACCCTGAGAAGAACAACGTTTATGTAAGAATTAGTTCTGGAAATTGCTCACACAGAGTATGACCCTAGAGTTACCAGACAACTCAGTATTATAGAATTTAAACCAGAGTTGGAGTGGGGGCATTTGATCATTTTGAGGACCAGGATCAATTTAACACCAAATCTTTCACCATGAGGAAGTCATTAAAAAGCAGTTTAAGGACAGTTTTAGTGTTATACATACTTCTAAATTTTAATCTTCTGTTGTTTATATTAGTTAACTCACTGAGCAGAAGATAATTATCATGCATAGGTCTGACTACTTCATAGCACTTCCTGGCATTATAATAATAATAATAATAATAATAATAATAATAATAATAATAATAATAGGATGACGTTGGTGATCAAGAAGAGGAGGAGGAGTGTGAGGGCAGCATCAAGGATCAAATGGTGGAAATTGAAAAAGGGTAATTGTGAGGTGGAGTTCAAGGATGAGTTAAGACAGGCACTGTGTGGCAGTGAAGAGTTACCAAATAGCTGGGTAACTATAGCAGAGCTAGTAAGGGAGACGCCTAGAAAGGTGCTTGGTATGACATCTGGAGAGAGGAAGGACGACAAGGAGACATGGTGGTGGAATGAGGAAGTACAAGAGAGTATACAGAGAAAGAGGTTGGCAAAGAAGAAATGGGATTGTCAGAGAGATGAAGAAAGTAGACAGGAGTATAAGGAGATGAGGTGCATGGCAAAGAGAGAGGTGGTGAAGGCTAAGGATAAGGCATATGAAGAGTTTTATGAAAGGAGGGAGGAAAGGACATGTACCGATTGGCTAGACAGAGGGACCGAGCTAGGAAAGATGTGCAGCAGGTAAGGGTGATAAAGGATAATGAGGGAAACATACTCACAAGCGAGGAGAGTGTGTTGAGGAGATGGAAAGAGTACTTTGAGGGGTTGATGAATGAAGATAATGAGAGGGAGAGAAGGTTTGATGATGCAGGGATAGTGAATCATGAAGTACAATGGATCAGCAAGGAGGAAGTAAGGATAGCTATGAAGAGGATGAAGAATGGAAAGGTTGTTGGCCCAGATGACATACCCGTGGAAGCATGGAGGTGTTTAGGTGAAATGGCAGTGGAGTTTTTAACCAGATTGTTTAATGAAATCTTGGAAAGTGAGAGGATGCCTGAGGAATGGAGAAAAAGTGTTTTGGTACCAATTTTTAAGAATAAGGGTGATGTGCAGAGCTGTAGTAACTACAGAGGGATTAAACTGATTAGTCACAGCATGAAGTTATGGGAAAGAGTAGTGGAAGCTAGGTTAAGAAGGGACATGATGATTAATGATCAGCAGTATGGTTTCATGCTGGGAAAGAGCACTACAGATGCGATGTTTGCTCTGAGAGTGTTGATGGAGAAGTACAGAGAATGTTCATAGGTTCATAGGTTCATAGGTTCATACTAGGCTATCTGCCCAAATGCATTTATAAGCCTAGCCCAGAGTTTTTTTAGTTGGAGGATACTATGCCCATTATTTTGCTGTGCCTCTGTCAAGCAGTGACACTGAGATAATCCCTGGGGTATATCTGCGATCTCCCATCCATTGGTCAAGATTTCTCTTGAACAAAGCCAGCGAGGTGCTCTGCCTCACATGTACCGGGATTTTGTTCCACAGCATAGGGAGTCTCTGGGTGATGAATCTATCCCTCCAGCACGTCCTATTAATAACCGTGTCAAGGTTTAAGTCTCCGCCCTTGTAGTTCTGAGGGATCTAGATTTTTGAGGTGAAGCATGTTCATCAATTCTGGGTTGGACATGGCCTTGTATGTCAGGCACAGGTCACCTCTGAGCGACTGAATAGAGCTGAAGTTCCTTCAGTCGGGCAGCATAGGACATATTTTTGAGACCCTTTATCCTTTTGGTGAGGAACTTTGGGGCCTTTCCAGTTGCTGCAGGTGTCGGTGTCAGATACATTCGAATGGGGCATTGTACTCAATCATTGGTCTGATGAGTGATGAGTACAGGGGATGACTTCCCTTGATCTAGATGTGAATCCCTTCATGATCAGGTGGGCAATGTAGAAGGTCTTCCTAACTACTTTGGCAACGTGAGTGTAAAATGAAAGGTTACTGTCAACCTGGGTCCCCAGATCCCTGATAACCTCTTCTGTGCTTAGTGGGTTGCCGCCTATATGGTAGCTAGGGGTAACCTTGTTTTTCCAGAAGGGTATGACTATGCATTTTTTGGCATTTAACTTTAGGCCATGGCTCTGGCACCAGTTATCCATTTCTATAAGACCCTTCTGAAGGATATCTGTGTCAGATGTGTTCTCAACTATGGCTCCCAGTTTGCAGTCATCTGCAAATGTTGTCTAATCCTCCTGTGTTTGCTTGTACTTCTGAAAAGTAGATGCCGAACAGGAGAGGGCCCAGGATTGAGCCCTGTGGGACACCACTTGTGACAGGCTTTGAGTCTGACATGGCGCCAGCAACTCTGACCCTGTGGGTTCTGTCACTTAACCAGTTTGCAACCCATCTTGTGACGTATGGGTTTACATTTAAGCTGATGAGTTTTTCAATGATACCTGAGTGGGGTATTGTGTCAAAAGCCTTTGCCAGGTCGAGGTAGGCTGTGTGGACTGCCTTTCCCTCATCAATAGCCTTGGTGACTGTTTCGAAAAAGTCAACCAAGTTTAAAAGGCATGATTTGCCTTTGACAAAGCCAAACTGGGTCGGATCCAAACAGAAGGAGCTGCATTGTGTTTTTATAGACTTAGAGAAAGCATATGACAGGGTGCCTAGAGAGGAGTTGTGGTATTGTATGAGGAAGTCAGGAGTGTCAGAGAAGTATGTAAGAGTGGTACAGGAGATGTACGAGGGTAGTGTGACAGCGGTGAGGTCTGCCATGGGAGTGACGGATGCGTTTAAGGTTGAGGTGGGGTTACATCAAAGATCAGCTCTGAGCCCTTTCTTATTTGCAGTGGTGATGGACAGGTTGACAGACGAGATCAGACAGGAGTCCCCGTGGACTATGATGTTTGCAGATTACAGTGTGATCTGTAGTGAGAGTAGGGAACAGGTGGAGGAGACCCTGGAGAGATGGAGATATGCTCTAGAGAGTAGAGGAATGAAGGTCAGCAGGACTAAGACAGAATATATGTGTTTGAATGAGAGGGAGGATAGAGGAATGGTGAGGATGCATGGAGCAGAGGTGGCGAAGGTGGATGAGTTTAAATACTTGGGGTCAATAGTCCAGAGTAACGGTGAGTCTGGAAGAGAGGTGAAGAAGAGATTACAAGTAGGATGGAGTGGGTGGAGAAGAGTGTCAGGAGTGATTTGTGACAGACGAGTACTTGTAAGAATGAAAGAGAAGGTCTACAAGAGGGTAGTGAGACCAGCTATGTTATATGGGTTGGAGACAGTGGCATTGACAAAAAGGCAGGAGTTTGAGCTGGATATGGCAGAATTAAAGATGTTAAGATTTGCACTGGGTGTGACGAGGGTGGACAGGAGTAGGAATAAGTATATTACAGGGTCAGCCCAGGTTGAAGGTTTGGAGACAAAGCCAGAGAGGCACGATTACGCTGGTTTGGACATGTGCTAAAGAGGGATGCTGAGTACATTGGGAAAAAGATGCTAAGGATGAAGCTACCAGGTAACAGGAAAAGAGGAAGGCCTAAGATAAGGTTTATGGATGTGGTGAGAGAGGACATGCAGGTGGTTGGTGTGACAGACCAAGATGCAGAGGACAGGAAGAAATGAAAACGGATGACCCGCTGTGGCGACCCCTAAAGGGAACAGCTGAAAGAAGATGATGATGATTATTATCGTCATTATTGATTATTAGCTTGTGCTTTACTGTTCAATTATAAAGGGAAGGAAAGTGGTTTATAATGTTTGCTGTAACCCAGTGAGGGTTTTATTGTCTTCTAAGAATGTTATATCATCAGCATCCAGTTTTGCATCCGGGGAGGATGCTCACAAGTGAGAATGTTTATTCAAATAGAGAAAATAATGGTCATAGGACAGATCCCTGAGGAACTCTAATATTCAAGGTACTGGTAGCTGAATAGGAATTGTTCCAAGTAGATAACTTCAGTACCATCGTATTGTGTCTGAACCAAAGCTAAATTTTTGTAATTTATTAAGAAGTAGTGCATGTCTAACAGTTCCAAAGGCTCTTGTCACATCTGTAAACAGTTCTGTTGTGACAATAGCTTCATTCATGTTACAGTAAACTTTGTAACAGAGTAGAGGACTATCCTTGTTCCATTAAACTTTTATGGAAATCATGCTGTTGGTTGTATAGAAAACTATAGGTATTTATACAGTTGAAAAGTTGCTTTAGAGTTGTTTTAAAAATAGTTTTGTAAGTTGTCACAAGTTCGAAATTGGACTGAAATCTGAAATCCTTATGGGAGGAAACTTTATGCAAGAGGACAATAACATGTTTGAATAGGCAGTGACAATGACATTTGTAAGAGAATATTAAATATATAAGTTACTGGTATGGCAACATGGGAGGGAGACATTTCTAGGAAGGCATGGTGTAGGATGCTGAAATTAGCCGCTAAGTTTACAGTCAGTTGTAGGAGTAGTTTTGTGATCTCTTTGACAATAAAAAGTGGTGTTGTGATTAGCAAGGGTTACATAACTCTCAGGATGTTGAATCAGTACTCAAGGGTTCATGAGTGGTAAGGCTAGGGAAGGTAAATGATTGATTTTGGATTTTATGGATGAGGAATTGTTTCTACTTGCTTGTGTAACATTCACTACTGTTGTCAGGATTAGAGGTAACACTTATGTGTTCTTTTTCTGTGATCCCTGAAAACATCCATCCCAGGATTTAGCAAGCTCTGCACAGCATGCATGAATAGTGCAGGAGCTGCTGGAGACAATATGGCCGCCGTGCGATCCAGGAATAAGCTCCCGGGACGTGCACGAGTGCTCCTACACTATTCCTGCATGGACACAGCTCCTGTATGCAAATTACCCCATTTGCAGGTAAAAAACATGCAAATAAGGTGAAATTGTGATCCAGGAAGCTGGCCATGCAGGACTAGTGTAGTCTGCAGAAATGTACTCGGTTAGTAACCAAGTACATTTCTGCAAACTACAAAACGGAGCCATGACAGCTCCAAATAAAGGGTGTATATTATGCTGAAAGCATGCCAAAGGCCAAATATATGGCAATTGGCATGGAAAACAGTTGCAAAAATTAAAAAAAAAACTTTTTTTTTTAGCCGATTTTGGCTGTTTAAGCATAGGGCAGTGGCACACAAACGGGATCAGGCTAAAAAAAAAAATGAAATAAGTATTGTATCCAAAATCACTATTTTGCCATTATACTCAATGTCAGGCAGAAGACAACATGACCAGTGAACAGTGGTTGCTAAGGAGGAAGGCTCAGTGTGGGACTTGTAACTAGGCATTAGCAGGCAATCCTATGCAAATGATGGGAATGATACTGAATCTGAGATTCTCCCTCATGGCTAGCCTGCACCCAACCATATCAGTGCAGGAAGACCATGGTACAAGCCTAAGGGCTAGCTGACATCATAGAGAGGTGTGTCAGGCATACTGTAAGCTTACTGGAGCTCTGTGGCTTGGGTTTGCCCTGAGCTTAGCAGAGCTAAGCAAGAGGGTGTGTCTGAGGCTACCTAGCATTCTTTACATTGCCTAAGTGGGTGTGCGCCATGCACAGGGTTTTAAAGAAAAAAAAAGTAAACCAGGAAATAGCAGCTCTGTGCACATCTGAGCACTGTGTTTGTGCGGCGCACCCCTGGGCTTAAACAGGAAGGCAATGGGAAGGAAAAACAGCATTAAGAAGGTAATCAAGGAAAACTAGCATTGCTGGCAGGTGAAATGTATCAGAATAAGCCAATTGCACAGGCAGCAGACTAGCCCAGCCTAGCACACCACTATAAACTATGCAAACACCTTTCCCTCTGTTTTTCCCACATACTCTACACCACTGGTGTAAAGAAGTGGGGAAATGTTACAAAACAAAAGCAGTAAAATGATAGGGGCTGCAGCAGCTATCATAAGTCAACACGTGGAAGAGGCTGAGGGTGGTGAGGATGAGAACCCACAGTGAGGAGAAGGAGAAGAGTGTACAGACCCAGGGTAACCTACCAGGGGCTACATAAGGTGGAGATAATGGAGTGCTATAGGGTGGACAGGGACCTCCTACAGCAAATTGTTGAGCTGTGCTGGCCACACCTCACACACAGAACCAACAGAGGGGAACCCATCCCAGTGGATACCAAGGTATGTGTAGGTCTAAGAATACTAGCCACATGTACCTTCCAAAGCCCAACTGGGGATATCATTGGGATCTCACAGGCATCAGCATCCAGGGTACTCCACCAGTTCCTGGATGCCATGTCAACACATTCCAGTGGGCACGTATATTTCCACAACACTCGTGAGGCATTGGCCAGCAATATGCATCTCTTCCACCAAATAGCATACCCTGAGGTAGTTGGTGCTATAGACTGCATGCACATATGCATCAAAGCACCACCTGGTGAGTGCGGTAGGGTCTACATCAACTGCAAGGGATTCCCCTCCATCAACTGCCAAGCCGTATATATGCCCAGGGGATTATAATGAATGTGTGTGCTGGCTACCCTGGAAGCTATCACAACTCCCACATCTGGCATCTGACGCAGCTGTACCAGAGATTTGCCAATGAGGACATCCCATATGGTCGCCTAATGGGGGATGCTGGTTACACACTGGAGCCATGGCTGATGACACCCATCAGAAATGCACACAGACCCAAACAAGAATTCCATAATGAGGCACACGCACAAACCAGAATCATAATCTGGTGGAGCCTTGCAGTACTCACCAGCTACATCTACCTAAATTGTCATCGTATGTGCCATGCTACACAATATGATCCTGCAGAAACAGCTGCAGCAGGAACAGCATGGATCAGGGCCACACAGCCCCTCACCATTGCCAAGGCCTGCACAGGTACAGAGTGACTCAGAGGAGAAACAACCTGAGCCAGCCTCAGTAGGCAGAAGGAGGTGACTCCAGTATGTTCAGGCCTTGACAAAGAGGCAATGCATAGCACATACACTAACATGGTAGGGACACAGGGAATTACACCTCTCTCTGACTCGCACATACAGTAAAAGGGATGCCAAACATGACACTACCTGTGCTTAACCATGTATAGGGAGTGTACTATGTGCATCCCATATAGTCAGCTCTCCAGCACCTTCCTCAATACTGGCACAGCCACAAGGTAAGTCACTCTTCCTACGAATTGCTGAATGGAGTAGTTCATAGGTTCATAGGTTCATAGGTTCATACTAGGCTATCTGCCCTAGGGCATTTATAAGCCTAGCCAGAGTATGTTTGGCTTTCGCCACCCATTTTAAATTCATTTTGCTATGCCCTTTTTTGAGGTTAGTATACTGTGCCTCTGTCTAACAGTGACACAGAAGTGATACCCGGGGTAAACCTATGATCTCCCATCCACTCATCAAGATTCCTCTTGAAAAGAGTCAATGAGGGACTCTGCCTAACCTGGACTGGGATTTTATTCCAGAGTGAAGGGAGCCTCTGGGTTATGAATCTGTCCCTCCAGCATGTCCTATTTATTTCAGTGCTGAGGTTCAAGTCTCTCGAGCGTGTAGCTCAATGGGATTTGGATTTTTTGAGGTGCAGCATGTCCCTTAATTCCGGGTTAGACATGGCCTTATACGTCAGGCACAGGTCACCTCTGAGCAGGCGGTATGCTACTGAGTAGAGCTGGAGTTTCTTTAACCGGGCAGCATATGGCATCTGTTTGAGCCCTTTGATCCTCTTGGTGAGGTACTTTTGGGGTCTTTCCAGTTGCTGCAGGTGTTTGGTAAGGTACATCCCAAAAGGGGCATTGTACTCAATTATGGGCCTGATGAGGGATGAGTAAAGAGGCACGATGACCTCCCCTAATCTAGATGTGAATCCCTTCATGATTAGGTGGGCTATATAAAATGTTTTCTAACCACTTTGGCCACGTGGTTGTCAAATGAGAGATTGCTATCAACTTGGGTCCCCAGGTCCCTAATTACTTCTTCTGTACTTAATGGATTACCACCTATGTGGTAATTTGTGGGCACTTTGTTTTTGCCAATGGGATGACTATACACTTTTTGGCATTTAGCTTGAGGCCATGGCTCTGGCACCAGTTGTCTGTTTCTACGAGGCCCTTTTGGAGGATGCTTGTGTCAGCTGGAGAGTCGATTATGGCGCCCAGTTTGCAGTCATCTGCGAACTTGGTCAGCCACAGTCCTTCCATGTTGGCCTGTACCTCCGAGAAATATATACCAAACAAGAGAGGTCCCAGGACTGAGCCTTGTGGGACGCCACTTGTAACTGGTTTGGAGTCTGACATGGCTCCAGCAATTCTAACCATGTGGGTTCTGTCCTTGAGCCAGTTTGCAACCCATCTAGTGACATAGGGGTTTATATTTAAGCTGGTGAGCTTATCTATAATGCCCGAGTGGGGTATTGTATCGAAGGCTTTTGCGAGGTCCAGATAGGCTGTGTGGACCACCTTCCCTTCCGTCAATGGCCTTGGTGACTGTTTCAAAGAAATCAACCAGGTTTAAGAGGCAGGATCTGCCCTTAACAAAGCCAAACTGGGTAGGATCCAGTGTCTGTAGGTCCCCAATATCTTTATTTATGAGGTCCATGATGATCCTTTCCATAGCTTTGCAGACCAAGCTAGTCAGGCTTATGGGGCGATAGTTTCCAGGGTCCGTTGAGGCACCACCTTTGTGGAGAGGGACCACTGTTGCTGTACGCCACTCTTTGGGTACATATCCTGTAGTAAGGCTGAGATTGAACAGTAGTTTTATGTTTGGGTTTAGCTCTTCTTGGAGTTCATGTAGGACGCAGCCTGGGACACCGTCTGGTCCCATTGATGCTGTGTTTTTGCTTTGGAGAGGGCGGCTCCCACCTGAGCATCTGAGATGTCAGGGGCAGCACTCTGCTGGGATAGATATTTGCCCTTTTGGTGGGGAGGGAGAAGTTTGCGCTGAACCTGTCAGCTAGGATGTTGGCAATGTCTGTGGGATCAGTGTATTTTTGTCATTTTGGACTAATTCTGAGCATATCTGGGAATTCCCACCCAGGTTCCTAACATAACTAAAGAAAGCCTTGTGATTATCCTTAGTGTCCTGTGCAATTTTCTCTCGAAGTTGGCCTTTGAAGATTTTATGAGTGCCCTTAGTTTTTGCTAATACTGATCAGAGATGCCTTCCCTTTTGGGATTTTGCTCTATCATGTAGTAGCTTCCTCCTTCTATTGTATAGTTTGTTTATGGCTGGGGTCCACCAGACAGGTCGTCTGCCTTTGGAGGATTGGGTCTTGGTTTTATTTGGGATTGCATGATCCATGCAGTCCTGAAGGTGTTCATAGAATGCATTTATAAAGGATTCTGCGGTCTGGGCCGTATTTTCCACAGGCCGGGGCTTTGAAGGATTCCACCTCAGTTTTGAGGAGTGTGAAATTTGCTTTAGAGAAGTTTTTCACTGTGGTTTTCTGGGCAGGGTGTGGGGTCAGGATGTGAATATCCAGTGAGATCAGTTTATGGTCTGATCTTACCAGTGAGGGATACACTTCTGGTCTGGAGCATAGAGTCCCCATGTTGGTGATGATCAGGTCCAGTATGTTTTCCCTCTTGTGGGAGTGGTAACAAGTTGTTCCATAGCATTTGAGTTTATGAATTCTAGGAACCTTTGGGCAAGGGTGTTGGAGCTAGAGTAATGCTCCCAATCTATGTTTGGGTAGTTGAAGTCACCCAATATAATGGTGTTCGGAGAGACCTTCATATTTTCCAGTGTTCTCAGGAAGGCCGAGTGGGGTTCCTGGGTTTGGGAGGGTGGTCTGTAGCAGGCTATAAACTAGAAGGCAGTTTTACCCACTGTTAGTTGCATATGGATAGTCTCTGATGCTTCGTGCTTTGCCACCAACCTGGAGGTGTGGGTATCTTTGATGAATATCGATACTCCCCTCCTTTTGTGGTTTGGTCCAAGTTTTGGGGCCGAAAAGCATGGTATGAGGTATAACCTGGTAGTGCTGGGGTGCTCTCGGGACTCCTGAACCAGGTTTCTGTTACTGCACAGATATCGATGTTCTCCATGCTAAGGAGAGTTTCGAGTGCGTGCATCTTGAGGTTTAGACTTCTAGCGTTGAGTAGCATTACTCTTAGTTTCTTATCCCTTGTGATACCTATGGAGGTAGGTTTGTCTTTTGAGCCTTGCCTAAAAAAGGCACTATGGGGGTAGCAAGAGCCTTTGCCAATATCCGAAAGCCCAGGGGTGACAGGTGCAAGCCATCCCTAGCAAAGCATCGTGGCTTGTCGTGCATATCATCCCAAGCTGATAGGCATTGGATCCCCTTTGAATGACACCAATACTTAAGCCAATTGTTGAAATTGATCATCTTGTCTTCATACTGTGGCATCATTCTTAGTGAGGGTAAGATGCTACTCAAGGTCAGGGTCATACCAGCCTGGGCTACATGCTCAGAGAGCTCCTCTATGTCTCTTTTCATGTAGTCCAGGGAGGTATGTCTCAGGTCATTCACACCAACATGGACAATGACTGAGTCATATTTGTACTTGCTTTGGAGTGACCTGAGTGCTTGTGTTATGTGGCGGATCCTAGCGCCAGACAGGCTGCTCACTGTGACCTTCTCCTTGTTCAGCCTGGTGAGCGGGACGTCAGTGTGCCTGACGATAGAGTCACCTATTACAAGTGTATCAGGTGTGTTGTTTAGCCTTAAGGGCTGTGACTGTTCGGCACACTGGCTTTGTGAGATATGTGTTGCACATGTTGGGGTAGCGGTTGCTTGGGTGTCTGCTTTGGAGGTCTCTGCTGCTTAGGCAGATCTTTATTTAGAGCCTCCGAGTATGTTTTTGTGTGATTATGTGTTTGGTTTGCTGTCGTGGTAGGTCTATGTGAGACTGGAATTGTAGTGAGTGTGGTTTCCTTCTCCTCCTGACTGGTTTTGCCAGTATTGAGTTGAGAGAGCTTAGCCTCCAGTTTGGCTATATGGTTGCATCTCTCACATGTGTTGGAATTTGTTGGGAGGAGGAGAGGGTTGTCTGTGTACATGAGGCAATTGTAACATTGCCTCAAGATTCCCATATTCACCAGCTGGACCAGAGAGGAGATTGACAACTGACCTTTGGACATGCTAGAATAACATTGGGAATTCCTTTATAATTGAAAACAAGGGCCAATGGGGAGCGAGGGTGTAGTGCTTTTAATTTTTAGTGCTGACTTATAATTGCTTTAGTGAGCAAGTACCAGGTAACAAGTGCAATGTGTTACAGGTAACTTAAATGCAAAAACGACAAACAGTAACTTTCTTTCAAGCAAAACAAGGAAATAAGTACAGTAAGCAATGCAGATATCACTAGGGATCCACAGAAGCACTGAGAAGCCGCGTTTTAGGTGGAATTAGCGTTCCAGGGAAATAAGCATATAAACAAAGCTAGATTCAGCAGTCCTGGATCTAGTCTATGCTACAGCAAACAAGGTGTACCAATTTCAGTAAGATACAGTTCAAATATTCAGGCACTATAAACCTTTAACCAGAAATTCCCAGCTCAGAAGGGCAGAGTCCAGCCTCTCCTCCCACAAGAGTGCAGACCATGAACCTTCTTGATGTAAAATAACTGGCCTGAAGCCCAAGTGCTTAAACCAGAGCTAATACACTTTAAGAATAACAGACACTGAGCTCTCAATCAGCAGTTCCCAACTTAGAAGGATGAAAGCTACCTGTCCTGCCACCACAGTGCATGCCACAAACCTTCCTAATGTAGAACAACTGGTCTGAAGCCCAAGTGCTTAATCCAAAGACTTAGAATGATAGCTACACTTTAACCAAGTTACTACCAAGCAGTAATAAATACAACTGAATACTTTAAATAATGCCTGGATTAGTGCTCAAGTTATACAAACAAAGCTAGATTCAGCAGGCCTGGATCTAGTCTATGCTACAGCAAACAAGGTGTACCAATTTCAGTAAGAAGCAGTTCAGATATACATGCACTATAAGCCTTTAACCAGAAATTCCCAGGTCAGAAGGGCAGAGTCCAGCCTCTCCTCCCACAAGAGTGCAGACCACGAACCCTCTTAATGTAAAATAACTGGCCTGAAAGCCCAAGTGCTTAAACCAGAATTAATACACTTTTAGAATAACAGACACTGAGCCCTCAATCAGCAGTTCCCAACTTAGAAGGATGTAAGCTACCTGTTCTGCCACTACAGTGCAGACCACAAACCCTCTCAATGTAAAACTGGTCTGAAGCCCAAGTGTTTAAACTAAAAGGCTTAGAATGAGTTACACCAAGCAGTAATAAATACAATTGAGAACGTTTAAGATGACGCAAAAGCAAAATAAAGTAGGAAGAAACACAAGTACAGTAAAAGCAGAAGAAATTTTTTTTTTTTAGAAAAGTAGCAAAAGCAGTAGTAAAGTAGTAAATACAATTCTCATTCAGTGCAAGCTGGCACACTTGAATATGTAGCAATATTCATCCACACACAGTTTGAAAAAATGTAATTAAATTAAAAAGGACTAAAAGCAAGTGCAGAAAGGGTTTATTAGGTAGAATGTGGTAAAGAGATGTCCTAGGGAGTGTCTTAGATCAAATCTACAGTGGGGCACTGCAAAAGCCACCAAATTTAAACTACAACCAAGAATAGGGAGGGGGTGGGGGACAGTTTCAACACAGATGTAAGGAATGTGCAAATTATAAAAAAATATATATACTGTTTTCTATAGATTTGCAGAGCAGTAAGACACAGATATCAAGCAGACAATTTAGCTCTATAATACAGAATAACACAGAAAATATACTTAGCTCTATAAACTTGAATATAGTTCTGTAAGGCTGTCTCTCAAACTAAGGTTCCAGTTTGAAAACAGGTTGTTAATTAAAAGGAGACACAGCACTAGCTAAATTATATCAGCTGAAAGACAAGGCAGGAAATGAGGGGGTGGGGCAGTTTCAACACAGATGTAAGGAATGTGCAAATTATAAAAATATATATACTGTTTTCTATAGATTTGCAGAGCAGTAAGACACAGATATCAAGCAGACAATTTAGCTCTATAATACAGAATAACACAGAAAATATACTTAGCTCTATAAACTTGAATATAGTTCTGTAAGGCTGCCTCTCAAACTAAGGTTCCAGTTTGAATACAGGTTGTTAATTAAAAGGAGACACAGCACTAGCTAAATTATAACAGCTGAAAGACAAGGCAGGAAATGAGGGGTGGGGGCAGTTTCAACACAGATGTAAGGAATGTGCAAATTATAAAAAATATATATACTGTTTTCTATAGATTTGCAGAGCAGTAAGACACAGATATCAAGCAGACAATTTAGCTCTATAATACAGAATAACACAGAAAATATACTTAGCTCTATAAACTTGAATATAGTTCTGTAAGGCTGTCTCTCAAACTAAGGTTCCAGTTTGAATACAGGTTGTTAATTAAAAGGAGACACAGCACTAGCTAAATTATATCAGCTGAAAGACAAGGCAGGAAATGAGGGGGTGGGGGCAGTTTCAACACAGATGTAAGGAATGTGCAAATTATAAAAAATATATATACTGTTTTCTATAGATTTGCAGAGCAGTAAGACACAGATATCAAGCAGACAATTTAGCTCTATAATATAGAATAACACAGAAAATATACTTAGCTCTATAAACTTGAATATAGTTCTGTAAGGCTGTCTCTCAAACTAAGGTTCCAGTTTGAATACAGTATGTGTTGTTACTTGTATCTATGGTATGGATGTGAGCATGCAAGGGAATTGGGTGGCTGAATGGGATGCCAGCAGAGAGTAGACACCTGTAGTGGCAGTATGAGTTCTGTAACAAATACTGGTGTCACCATAGTAGCCAGCACTAGACAAGGTGACAAAATGCACTGCAGGAAATGAGCTGGGCCACATGTGTGTCCATAGGACACACACATGCCAGTCAGGGAGGCTCACATAACCAACAACAGTCTCAGCCATCAGGACAGGTGTAGACGAACACAAACAAAGGCTGTGCTAAGGCCTCTGATTGATGTCTATGTTGAACACCCCCCCAAACCTACACAGACAGACTACAACAGGTCAGGCAGTGGGATGTTAGTTCTGAAGGGTAAGAAGTCAGAAACTGAAATGTAGGTCAATCAAACCTAAGACCTGTAGTACACTGATATGCCTCTAGTCAGCATGATATGTTAGAATACAGAATGAAATGGAGTGCCTGAAATACCAGTAAAGTCATAGCAAATGTGTACAAGTATCAGGTGTGCACCCCGATCCCATGCAGAAATGTAGTAACAGTCATGTGTGCCCCCCAGTCCTATGTAGAAATGTAGTAACAGTCAGCTGTGCCCCTCCAGTCCTATGTAGAAATGTAGTAACAGTCAGGTGTGCCCCCCAATCCTATGTAGAAATGTAGTAACAGTCAGGTGTGCCCCCCAGTCCTATGTAGAAATGTAGTAACAGTCAGGTATGCCCCTCCAGTCCTATGTAGAAATGTAGTAACAGTCAGGTGTGCCCCCCAATCCTATGTAGAAATGTAGTAACAGTCAGGTGTGCCCCCCAGTCCTATGTAGAAATGGAGTAACAGTCAGGTGTACCCCCCCAATTCTATGTAGAAATGTAGTAACAGTCAGGTGTGCCCCCCCCAATTCTATGCAGAAATGTACTAACGTGTATTTGTAGGTATAATAACAGTGGAGCACAGATTACCTGAGCTGGCCAAGGTAGCAGGATAGATTGTAGCATGTGTACAATATGCAGGGCTGTGTGTGTTAGGTTGGTGTGTGTCGCATATTGTGTGAGAGTGGTCAGTATGTGTGCATGGTGAGGTTTGTCCTGGTGGCCATTGCCCAGTACTGATGATGACAGGGCCAAGTTATCACAACTGCAGTGCCAAACACAATGCTTTTTAGCAAAACACATTCCATCAATAAGCCACAGTAAATGTCTGGAAGTAATATGTGTCACCATCTGAATGAAGGTCATGGCATGAATGTGGGCGCAGACATACAAGCAGTACACAAGGGAAAGTACCCCAGACAGACAGTGTATAATATGTAACTGTCAAATTGACACACCCTTGGAACTGTACATACAGGTTAGCAGCACATTATTTGGCCTTGTAGTAGGGAATACCGATGTCATCTGGCCAAACACTGGCAGACCACAAAGGTCATAGGAATGAAGTATTGAGAAACAGCTGATGTCCCTGTACAAGCCAGCATAAATGGAATGCCCCATGCATATCTGTGAGTCATATGTAAGTAGTGTCCATAGCACACATGCACCCAGCTCAGCCCACCAGCACCCACAGGTACCTCTCTTATTCCTGCTGTTGGGAATGAGTACAGTATGACCCCCATCTCTGTATGGCAATAGCTAAAGAATGCAGCATGCAGAACAGGTGTCCCATGCAGGTGTGTCCCTAGCTATAAGCAGCACCCTGCCAGCATCCACACAACTGGATCAATAATGACAGAAAGTATTGGCATGAACACCTTGCACACCTACCCTGTCACCCCAGGGGAATATAGTGTATTGCAGTCTGGGACTGTAGGAGTGACAGAATGCAACAGCTTGCGACAGCTGACCTGCATCACTACCAAATGGCCTACAGTCCTCTGCCAAAGGCCTGTGTCTCACCCATACTGCCAATGTATGTTACGTCATGGACTCCCAAATAACAACATAACACAGTCCACAGAACCCAAATGCAAGGCCATGTGGACAAATCCCAGTAACATGTCCACCATGTCCTACGGCATGAACTGTGGACCAACACCAAATTACTGCTGGGATGAGGTGATAACTATAGGAACATATCAGATAATGTTTGCATACTGTATGGAAGAAGATATAACAATAGAGGGGGTTAGGATCATGGGCGGCATGGTGTGTGTGAAGTCCGAAACTCAGCCATGTGTTCATACTATCCCTAGCTGCAAACACAACAATGGGTGGCTACAAACCTGCTCGTAAACTACTATGTGAAGTGGAATTGTCCAGAATTATGACCCCTGCCTTTGGGTAACCTGTGTGAATCTGTACAGCTGTGAGGTATGGCCATACTGTCACATCGATGGATGTACAAGCATGGGATCCTCTGCCACCACTGTACCAAGGTGCTGAACCATTTGCACAGACCCAGCAGCACGTATCTGCAACTTCCCCTCCAGAATGACAAGATTGTGCAAGAATATGTAGGCTGCTGACCACAATACTGGACAGAGCTGCATTCATCCTGTGTTCCCCAGGACAGCACTGCAAGCAAATATGTATACCTGACAGTACTTGATAACATAAAACATCACAGTGTAAAACAGTACATATGTCTGAATATCTCTGCTAACACCAGGACCATGTAGCAGAAGCAGCACAGACACAATTACCTTCAGTAACCTACTATCCTTTGCCCATTTTGACCCCATATTGTCAACCGATCTACAGATATCTCACAGAAACAGTTTACTAGCTGTAGGTGTAGAACACAAAAGTCTGCACTGGAGTACAATCTACCTGGAATGGATTCACACATTCAATACAGAAGGTCATACTGGGCATGCTCCCATACTTACAGAAATAAAGCCCATGTCTGGCAACAACAGTGGACCATACATATCTGACAGTCACAGATGTTAGTGCATACACTTCTCAGTACACACCAGTCATGATTTGTACACACATTGGGTAGGAATACACACATATATCCAAGGACAACACACTATCATAGGCCAAAAATACACCTACATAGATGTGTGGAGGAGAGTGACAGTGACAAAGAGCCTCCCATCATGAGGCCTGTCCCACCCACCCAGCACACATCCAATTGGCTAAAACCACACGATGTGCAAATGTCAATCACTTTAGACATTTGCATCTGGTATCCCTCAGCACTATAGTGTCTGTGGTGCTTATGCTAACTGTGTAACATGACTGTACAAGTCAGTAGTCATCTATCAGTTGTATACATGTCCCTGTGGAATATAAACCTGTGTGTGCCTGAGTGTTGTGTGTCTGCCTCTAGATGAATGGGTTATGGCCCATGCACACACACTGGACTCCCCATTGCCCTACTATGGCAAGCCTGCTGATGTCTTCACCTTGAAATACACCTTTGGGGAAGTAATAGCCCAGTGAGCTCCATGGCGCATCCTGTAACTGTGTAATGCTGTAGTGTGATGTACCAGTTAGGTAGGAATTCTAATCTCAAATGTGACAACTGTGTATGTGTGTGTTTGTCTGTGTAGGGATCAATGCTTTTTAGGCCACTCACACTCACTACAATTTCAAATGCCCTATTTTGGCAGGGCTGCTGATCTCATTCACTTTGAAATACACCTTTGGAGAGCACAGTAATCTCTGTGGCACGTCCTATAACTGTGTAATGCTGTAATGTGATATACTACTTAGGTAGTAGTTCTATTCCCAGACATACCAAGTATAGATGTTTGTTTGTCTGTGTAGGGAACAATGCTTTTGAGGCTTTCACAGTCACTACAACCTCCATTGCCCTTCTTTGGCAAGCCTGCTGATGTCATTCACTTTGAAATACACCTTTTGTTAAGGAATAGTCCAGTAATCTCCATGGCGTGTGCTATAACTGCATAATGCTGTAGTGTGATGTTTTAACTAGATAGGAGTTCTAATCCCAAACATGCAACTATGAGACGTGGTGTGTGTGTGTGTGTGTGTGTGTGTGTGTGTGTGTGTGTGTGTGTGTGTGTGTGTGTGTGTGTGTGTGTGTGTGTGTGTGTGTGTGTGGAGGTGAATGTGAGTGTGTAACAACTGGACTCATTGTGAAGTGGGTTTTGCAAATTTCTTATATAGTGGGCCTATGTCACAATGAGCACCTTACAAGGATAACAGATGTCAAACAGCAGAGAGGCTGGGATAGACAATCCATACTCCTACATGTTCATAGGTTCATAGGTTAGTACTAGGCTAACTGCCCTTTCCAGCCATTTTTAAGCCTAGCCAATTATCCCTTGTGAGACTCAAACCCTGCACCTTGTGTTTGCAAGGCAAACACCTAAACCATTAGGCCACCCTCCCAACCCATGTGACATCAAGGCCTGGCAAACAATATAGGCAACCCTTGTATTACCCAGGGAACACTCTCAACCCATGTCTCATACACAAACACACTCAGCTAGAAATAACCGCTATGTTGGTAGTTCCCTGCATATTGTCCACAGATAGTAACCATGGTGTGATTGCAGTGGACTACAGAAGGCATGACACCCTGTCCCATCCCTACAACTGGCACATAGTTGCATACAGTGCTGCTTCACTATGTTCCCCACTGGACACCTGCAAGAACTGTAGAGCCAGCCAGTGTAACCCACAAAGGACATACCATGTCTTATACAAAAGACCTGTATGGACAGATGCAACTGACACCAGGGAATACCTGTATCATGCTGTCAATGTAGGTGCAGGGTCAACCTGGTGTCCATTGCCAGTTCTCAACACATGAGGTCAGGAATGGCACATCTGATGATAACAATCTGTGTACACAACATGCCCCAGACACCCTAGGTACACTTTCACATGTCACAGAACATGCATGTGGGATGTGTGCACATCCCAGATACTGTCCATGTCATGGACTATAGATCACATACATGGCAAGCATTGCACAGCAATGGCCACCCACAATATTAACTCAGAATACTGGATGGTGAATCCAATACCCACCTGTGTGGCCAATCCAGACACTACACACCTGAGCCACACAGCAGACCATTGTCATGTGGCCTGATGCCAAGGTATACCCTTTACCTAGCCTTGTACAGCCTTCTGGCACAGTCAACCACTACACACCTGTGAAGCAATGCACCCATGCATGTCAGTACTGCCAACCTGTGTCTGTGTGCGTGTGAAGTGTAATGCTTTGGACACTATTCCCACTCACTACACCTCCCATTGGCTTACAGAAGCATGCCTTCTGATGTCAGACACCCTGGCATACCCTTTGCCCATATATCATCCTGATTACCACTGTGGTGCATGTGATACCTGCGTTTTACTGTATTGTGGCAAACAAGCTAGTTAGGAAGTCATAGCCTGACCATGCCAACTGTGATAATGTGTGTGAGTCCCTGAGAGAGTGTGACTGTGTTGACCTAGACACCTGTTCATGTGGACAGGCATGTGTACTACACCTACCTTATCCCTCCTTTATCACTGTTGCGGATGTCACTCACCATCAAATATACCTTTACACAACTCCCCAGCATATAAGCTCTGTGGTGCATGCAATAACTGCATAGACATGTGATAGCAATGCATAGTCAGGCAGGGGGTTGAAACCCTGTACTGGTAAGTATGTGACACAAACATGTTTATGTTTTACTCCCCCGCCCCCTCCCTGTCTTACTTTGTCTCTGTCTGTCTCAGTCACTTCCTCTCTGGTGGATGTGGAGAAGTACACCTGCTTTGCTTAGGCAGCAGCTTGTGTTTTGTAATGGATGCTCATGATCAGCTGATGGCCTCTGCACAAATTACAGTCCTCCACTAGCTGATTGCATGTGGGACAGCTGTGGTAACATTCCCATAGCTAATTGCATGGGAACACACTCCTATAACTAGGAACATCATGTGGGTGTTGGCCCTTTTCATTCACTGTGAGCAGGATTTCATGTCGGTGTTTGCCAAACAACATCACAGATGGTAGTGGGATATACCTCTAACAACATGCACTGTGGAGACAGGCCAACAAACAAGAGAGGGATGTTCCAGACATGACTACAGAATATAAGTGTTGCTCTTCTGCCTTTGGAGTAATGTTGGTTTAACAGGGTTTGTGTGGATATGGCTGGTCTACATGATTTAATACCTGTCATGGCAGTGTTATATGTTTGAGGAATCACCCACCAGTAGGGTTATCTGCAGACTGGCCAGTATTTGGATTCTTATGTGTCTTGTGTGACACAAAGCTCACCTATCTTAGAACTGCAGAAGCATAGTCTGAGGATTGCAGTCAGTACATGATGACAGCCATGAGAGTTACTGACTCCATATCCCTCATAGGACATATGTCACAACAAACCCTGTTACAACAGTAAATGTATGAGGGTATCACAGCAACATGCCGATATTGGACCAATGTTTGTGGCTCCAGCTACAAGTCTGTCAACCTTTGTACATATGTCATGCAGTAAGAGGTGCACATGTTCTGTACACCATTATGCATTGCCATCATACCTGATTACAAGCCAGTCAGATATCAGACTGCTAGACATGTTATGTATATTAGGTGTTATTTCTGAGGACATAACCTGGGCATTCTGTGGTTGTGTGTACAGTAGTGGGGTCTGTGTAGGTATGGTGATTGTCAACAGTGTGTGTATTGCGAATGCGTACCTTGGCTTGTGTGCAGACTGTGGTAGATGTCATTGTTCTTGGTCCTGTTCTATCAGATGTTACATGCTGCTCCATTGTATGGTATCCTATCAGCTCACATGTTTGTAGGGCCAAACACACACATGTCCCATACCACAGACAGACATTGGACCACACTGTGTCGTGACCCAGTATATGTAGGGTTAGTGTGTACATGGCATATATGAGGATGGTGTTGATCAGACAGTCCATATAGTGTAATATTAAGCCTGTGTACCATATGTGGTTGTGGCTGTATTCACAATGGTTGTGGGTGTGCACCTTCCCACAGGTGTCTGTTACTCTGTGCTGTGACATGCCTGTAGATCCAGCTATATTTGCAGGTAAATGTGTATTCCCCATATGAAATGTAGGCCAGTGTTGTGGCAGTCTGCCTGTAGTTTGTACAGTGCTTTGTTACACGCCTAGCAGCTTAGTGTAATTACCCGGTGTGATGTTTTATCCAGATATTTGCAAGATGTACTGCTGCTGGGCCACCATAACTGTTGTGTATTTCTGACAAAGCTGTGGGATGCTGTACAGATATATGTCACTAACTACTGGGTAGTATGTGGCCATGTGACCTCTGCACCCCCAGTTATTATGTGTCAGGACAGACAGGAGTGTGTGTGAATGTTTAAACTGTGTGGACATATGTGGTCTAGTATTTACATTATATACCCATGTATATGGCTGTTAACATCCACATTGTCAGGCTTGGTCCACATGTCTCACACTAAGGGGATCTTTGTATACCTCTGGAATGATCAGAGAGTGCCATACTGTCCAGATATATTTGTCATATCTCTGCTGTAGTCCACAGGATCACTACTGTGCTATCAGTGGTACTGTACTATGATGTCCTTAGGATGTCTGTCAGTAACTTATGGCATACATGTCAATAGCAGATGTGACCTCCCACACACAACATATCTGTTAAGACAATCCATGTTACAGTAGCAACAGTCTACATATATACCTGCTATACATACATGACATCCCCTTGCACTAAGAGGCTGAGATATTGGTGCTGACGTATGACTCCACTCCATGTTCTGGACATATGGTAATATGGATTACATATGGATATATATATATATATATATATATATATATATATATATATATATATATATATATATATATATATATATATATATATATATATATATATATATATATATATATATATATACATACATATACATACACATGTATATACATATACACATCTATATATGTCTACACATACACAGATATATAGGTATATATGCACATATTTATAGATATCTACATGTATATCGACATATATAGATATATATGTACACATATGATGTACATATATATATATATATATATATATATATATATATATATATATATATATACAGACAGACCTATAAATGGCCATACATATGCATATGATGCACTATACAGATGTGCATAAGTACATATCTATGAATATATATCTGTATGTACATGTAGACATATATCTACATATGTATATATCCATATCCTTGTCATGTGTAAATATTGCTGTTGTGTATACCTTCTCAGATGTATCACACCTTATGTATCTGATACGTGTATATTTAGATGTAACAACATATGTGATGCAACAGTAATATCACTAACATGTGCTATATAATTGTCGAAGTCACAGCAATTGTTCAATACTATTCAATGTGTCTACTAGCAGATGTATTGGAAAAACAACAGATGTTTTCACAGCTGTTATGTTGTAGTGGTTAACTGTTATGACTATAATGTACAGGGTCCTCGGATCAAGACCTGCAAGGGCTGTCTATTTTGTTGCTGGGCAGAACAAGGGCTGTTGGATACAGAGTGGTTAAGGCAGTTCTGCGCAGCTTTAAGTGCATTTGCATGGGTTTGCACAAAGCTAAGCAGTGCTAAGGTATGCTTAAACTTACAGGAGCTTACACCATGTAGGCTTTGCTTACCAGTGCGCAGATCTGCTTAGCTGTTATATTGCAGCAATGCTGACACCTGCTAAGCATGGCTCAGGCCTGGTAACCTGTGCTCACATCCTAGTCTCATAACATAGCAGAGTAATGACATCTGTAATAGGTGTATGTAATGCCATGTACATAACATGCGTCTATGTGCTGTCATTTCAGTAGCAAGGGTTGTGAGTCTCCTTTCTGGGACACTTTAGTATATATGACCTGTACAACACTCTTATCCATGTGAATGTGTTACATACAAAGGTAGTATCCCAGGTTATGTGCAGTCACACTGGCATGTAGTGTATCATGACATTACTACTGTTGACAGTGCTTTCCCAAGCAAGAGTAGATTGCTAATTGTAGTACTGGCAACAAACACCCCTGCATGCATAGATGGACTCTGAGTCCTCACTGTCATGTTCCTGGTGTGTGAGCTGTGTCACATTATATATTTCCTACTGTATAATGATCTGAAGTGGAAATTAACTGTAGACTACTGTCTGTATAACACATGTCAATGAGGGTTGCCAACATGTAGTAATGGCATGCCTATCAGTGTCAGACAGCTATCTGTCAACACTGTCTGTATAGCACATGTCAGTGAGGGCTGTCAACATGTAGTAATGGCATACCTATCAGTGTCAGATGTCTATCTGTCAATGCATTCATCCTATTGCATAGCTAGTTGGCTTGTCAGTCCCTGTACAAATGTGCAGATGCCAGGTATCCAGCTTGGATATGTACAAGCAACCTATGCTTGACTGACACTGACATGTCTGCTCAGCTGTGTTATAACTGGCACAGATAGGACACAACACGCTGTATGCATCACATGCCACCGGTACCTCCACTACACTACCACAGTCAACAGAACATGCTTGGGTACAGGTCTCCAAGACAGATACTAACCATGTAGCACCTCACCGGCCATTTGCAGGAGGCACCCAGAGGATTGGCTGATGCATGTCACTCTCACCCTGAGGGTCACCACAGTGGTGTTTGTAGATAGGTTGTCTGCTGGCACATGGCAGGTGGCATGATACTACTGTACACACATCTCCTACACTTCTCATCTCTCCATGGACAGTAGCCAGGTGCACACCTAAGAACACCTGCAGGGATGCACCCCAGTACTGACAAATGTGTATGTGTGTTTTACTGAGGATATCAGTGTCTGTGTGTTAGTACACCTGTAGTTGGGAATACCCTGAGGCCCTTCACACCCACCACAACACCCATTGCCATAGTTAGATGTGGCTGTTGCTGTACCGGACATTACATGTACCTTGTTATGCTCCTCTCCCTAAGGGCTAACTGAGCCTTACAGTGCCAGCACAACACTGTTGTACAAATGGGTTGATAGGCATGGGATACCCACTGAGTTCTGGCAAGTGTGTGTATGTGTGCATATGTGTATGTATGTAGGATACACCATTCCGAGGCCACATACTCCATACAGGTAACTGATAACACTAACCAGCCCAGTTATGCATCTGCTGTGTGCAGCCAACCTGTAACACATTGGACACACTGAAAAGTTAGCATTGATAGGCCCAGGTCTCACGGATGTGTGTATGACTGCTATGTGTTTGTCAATGTGTATATGATGGTATGTCACACTATGTATTGTCCATATACAACCATTACATTCCCCATTACCATACTGTGCATGCCTGGGGATGTTCTGCATGTAACATGTAACCTGGAACACACCTCATCCTAAATGCTGTGTGGTGTGTGCAATTAAGGCCACACACATCAGTAGCACTACATACCTAGGTAGGGGTCTAGTCCCAGTGTTGTCAAGTAAGAGTGAACGCGTATGTGGAGGGATCTACTTCTGGTTGCTGAATATATATGTCCCAGGGGGTCTTCTGTCCATGTAGCACAAGCAGTAACTGTTATACAAACCTGTGACATGTGTTCAACTGTACCCAGGATATGGCACAGCCATGGTGTCACCACAGTGCCATACCCCTTGTGAGATATGACAGCAGACCATCCTCCTGCCGACACATGCACACCTACAACACAAATGGATAACATTATGGAAACCACAATCACTCAGTGTTGCTAACAGCTACAATGCATCATGGCTGGACAGCTACACTACCTGACATGTAAGCATTAAACATTACTGCTGACAACATGTTACACAGCAGTACATTGGTACACTGTACTACAGCCACCATATGCCTCAAAACCATATACACCTGTCCCTGCATCGATGCTATGGATGACAGGGATGTGGCACCAGTATCATCATATGCACAGGGTCTGTTGTTGGTTTTCCAGAGACCTAGGGTGGGCCATACGTTTGACACCATGTGTGTGAGTGAGGGGTGTAAGTTACTGATATGGGCGTTGTGATGTGGTGTGTGTAGGTATGGGGTTGCCCTACGTGTGTTAGTATTGTGTGTGGGTATGCATGCACACAGTTCTGCCATGTGGCTGCCCTATACAGGTGTTACTTGGACAGCTGCAGACCATACCTGGCAGGGTGTGCAGTTCACCACCTCTGGCCATGGACACGAGAACTGTGCCTGCCAGGGGTTCCATGGGCATGACCAGGTGCAAGCCTCAATATGCTACTCTGCCCTGATGATGACATATGTCCACTGGAACCAGGTCCCTCATGGGACTGGCCAGAGCCACATGCATGTAGCCTGCTGTGGTGTGGCTTGGACAATACCCCACTTGCACTGCTGGGGCTGGTACTGCCACTACAAGAGCGGCTTGGTGTCCTTGCATGTCCATGTTGACCACCAGATTTTGGTGTTGCTGGCCTATGTGCTCTAGCATGGACAATCCACAATCGATGAGGCCCACCACCTCACCCAACCATCTATCCCTGACCTCTATATATTCACAGTGGGCACCTGCAAGATCATGGATGTTGTCACTTAGAGAGGAAAAAGCAGCCCTCTGCAGCTTCAGACTCTGTCAGGTGTACTGTTCCATATGTGCCTGCGCCTCCATGACAGCCTGAAACATGTGTCTGGTGGTACCAGATATGGCACTTCTGCCAGGGGCACGATGACCAGTGGCCCTCCCACGAGCACCTCGGTGCATCTGCCTATGTGGTACCCTGCTGGACATCAGGCTATATCTGCTGTGTCCAGACATACCACACTGTCCTGTGCACTGCCACCAACCACCAACTGTCCCTCTGCTATGGCCACTGGTTATGGGATATGTATAGGTACTGTGACTGTGTGCGGGGATGGGGTGGATAACAGGGG
Organism: Protopterus annectens; assembly: GCF_019279795.1. Lineage (NCBI taxonomy): Eukaryota > Metazoa > Chordata > Ceratodontiformes > Protopteridae > Protopterus > Protopterus annectens. Next base: position 148,475,497 of record NC_056728.1, on the reverse strand, counting down.
CATGTCAAACGATTATGATGTTTCAGCCTCTGACAACCCTGCCTGTGCCTCAACACACCTATCATAATTTTCAGTGTCTGTATGGACACCAACATCAGACTGCATGCAGGAGGGACCCTGACCCACCTTGCCACCTGTGAGGGGAAAACAAGAAATTCACTTTAAGACCTGTACATCATTGCTTAACAGTACACACATATACACACACACATGCACACACACACACACACACACACACACACACACACACACACACACACACACACACACACACACACACACACACCTTGACATTACCCCATAGTACCTAACTGTCCTTGAGTTTACAGACTGTCCGAAGTTTATTCACGTAAGTTCCCCATCCTGCATCACACATGGAAACATAGACTCATTAATGCCAATCATTAACGTATCATTCTTCTAATTGCCTAGACAAGTGATCACAAAACATGACCTGTTAGTCTATTACTTCTTTGACTTGGTTGGAGAAGGTTTTACAAGGACTCACTGCTGTCATCCAGTTTTCACACTAGGTATGTCCGGACATTGTGAGCATGGGCCCCATATGTTAGGGGCTACTACGGTCACTCAATGATGCCATGCACTGGAGTGTCATACGTACCTATTCAGTAGAAGAAAGATCTGTTGCTCAATTAACTTATTGTGTGGACAACAGTAATATTTGGATACACTCACTGGTGTTGTCTAGTAATTCTGCAATGTATCTGTAGTGATGCATACGTGGGTAGTCTTTCACCTTTCTGCTGATTGCAATGTTAACAGTATACCTGGTGTCTAGTTTCCCTCCCAATGCATGTTCCATGCTACAGACCTTATTATACTATCAGGTGTTCTGAGATTACATATCAGACAAGTAGTCCTGGTGTCTCATTTGTCAGTCCATGTCCATGTACTGCACGATTCCAAAGGGAAGTAATGATGTATGAACAATCCTATAATCACACGTGTATACATAGACACCCACACAAACACACACACACACACACACACACACACACACACACACACACACACACACACACACACACACACACACACACACACACACACACACACACATCCTACATGCATCAACCCCCCTCCACTTCACCAGATTGCACTTACAGGCATAATAACTCCCCACCCCCCACACACACACTTACAGGTGAGATTGCACAAAGATTGTACACACAGACCTCCCATTACCCATCTGTCAACATGCATAACATATGGTACTCAACAGCATGCAGTGCAGCTGTAGTCAATCCATGCTAGCAACAGTATACATGCGTGTGATGCATGGGCTGTGTTAGTAGGTGATGTCCCTTCCCCTGGAAAACACTGCACCCATGTACACAGTATTGCTGTGCACCTGTTCAGCACCCTGCCATATACTGTGCACCATACCTCACAGGTGTACACATCATTGCTGAATGTGTATTACTGTGTCAGTTATGTCTGATCTAATGCTCACAGCCCCTATGTGTTTGCCCGACACATACCTGGGATGATATGTGGACAGATGTCATTTGTAAATACCTGATGTCTGATTTACAGATGTCATCAGCAATGGTGCATGTATGACCAACACAATACTATTACACTGATAACCGTCAATCCTTACCGTGGCTATGGGGAATGTACACACCCTTATTGATATGATGTCCTCTTCCTTGATATGCCATGGGATGACATTACTGCATATGTTAACATTACATGAGCCTGATACGTGACATATGTCCTGTACAATCAAATGCAGTGTCAAACTAATGTGTTAGTTGTGCTGATGCTGATTGAGATGCATACACTTTGTGGGTGCATATGTGTGCACGCCCTTATCATGATGAATCATTGCACCTACTGGTATGTGTACTACAGCAGTCACTATTCCTGGCAGGGGTATACTAGTATGGCCCATCTGCATTTGCCAGTATATGGTCACTCTACCCTACATATGTCTCCCAACTCTGCATGATTGTAAGGTCAACTCATGTGCACATCCCTTGGAGTTCACACACTGCCATCACTTTTGCTGTGGAGTCAGGGTTATGTCTGCCACAGTTCCTTACCCTGACTGTGTGCAGATACAGCCATTCATAGCATCCTTTGAATCCCTGTTGCAGTGCACTGTTGTGTCATGATGACACCCCCCGCCACCTTCAGCCTATTTGCAGATGCTTGACAACTATGGCATACGCATGTGAGTTAGTTTGCAGTGTCCAAAACACTCAACACCATGTGTAACAGCCTAGCCCCAGCTAATGAATGGCAAACATACAGGTGTACACTGGCACCGGCATGGTACAGATGGGGATGGTATGCCTGAGGTGGGGTGAGATGTTGGATGTGCAGCGCATGTATCTTACTTGATACTGTCTGTAGGTTTCCAACATGGTCTTGGTACACCAGTACAGATTGCAATGCATGCCTTTTGGGGACCTCTTCTGTTATGCATACGCTACCTGTAGAGAGGCCTGGTTGATGTTTCCTGTAGTAAAACTGTCACATCTGATTACCCTAACCCATAGGCCACATGTTTGTAGAGTCCTGGCAATTGCTGACACGGGTACTGCATAGCCAGTACCTGCTAGACATTCATGCAACCGCCACAGTGTTGTGGCATGTTACTAGGCAGCCTGCATGACTAGTTTGCCACATGTGACATCATCTGTCTTTGATGGCCATCTGTTTATTTCCTACATCATTCCTGTCCCATACATCCTTGCCACATAAATGACTGCCTGCACTGTTTGCCATGGTATATGCAATGGAGAGGTATGGATACATGTCCAGCTCATGGGTGCTACCTGTTGGGTATGGGGCTCATGCCATGTCATGTAAGATGTATGCAAGCCACAACTGTCTCTGTTGCAGGTAAGTGTGCACATTTAATGGTCAAATGTCTAGGACAGCAGACAAATATGTGGTGTGATATTGGGGATGTGTACTTGCAGGCAGGTGCATTTCCATGACAAATGCATGCAGTCAGTACCTCAACAGCTGCTTCCACCATATTTTATCTGGATTGTGTGCACACATATGCTTCCAGTGTTTGTGAAGGTATGTATTCCCCATATTTGCTGCCCTACCCTACGTTTCCATATTACACACTCATTGCTCATGTTGGGACCACATTGCAGGTTGCAAGGGTTGTGGACCACAGTATTATGATATGCCGTAGTGTAGATATGTAACAGTTGCCACTGTAATACTGGTATATACAGTGTTGTAGTACTGTATAAGGGTGATGTTTCACACATGTCCCTACTGTTGGCCATTTGTCCCACCAT
>NC_056728.1:148417207-148467207 GCF_019279795.1 Protopterus annectens | reverse complement strand
ATATACAAGTGTAATAGTACACAAATAAAACTTTCTTATGTATGCAAACCTGTGTGGTGTCATATCCTTTGACTTTTCTGTGGGGATATGTTTCAGACAGCAAATGTCTTTTGTATGGGTGATTCATACACTTTTTGATAAGGTGACAACTGTAGAAATACTGGCTGTTCAGTATGCTGTGCAGCCTCTAAATATGTATCTTCCTATACATATCTTTGTGTGTATATGTGTGGTTACATATATATATATATATATATATATATATATATATATATATATATATATGTGTGTGTGTGTGTGTGTGTGTGTGTGTGTGTGTGTGTGTGTGTGTGTGTGTGTGTGTGTGTGTGTGTGTGTGTGTGTGTGTGTGCGTGTGTGTGTGTGTGTGTGTGTGTGTGTGCATGTATCTTTGGAATGTTTATTGCTTTTACATTGTACATTCCCTATGGTAGCCATATTGTACTGCATATGTTATTGATACCATTCTGACATCATACAGGTGGGATGGATTACTGTTAACGTCTTCTGCCCATGTTGTGTAGAGTCCTGGGTATGGGACTTGCAACAGTTGGTACTGTACTGCAAGGCAGATCTCTTTCACTGTGGAGGAGAGACGATATCAATACTTACAAGACGTATTTAGCTTGGGCCCCCTCACCCCCATTAACGGTGCCTTTGGTCATATATGTATTTATTATGTTCTCTTTTATATCTATAGATATATGTCTGTATATATACACACACACACACACACATATATATATATATATATATATATATATATATATATATATATATATATATGTGTGTGTAGACATACATGTCTATAGAGTTATGCATATGTATGTCTGAAACATATCCCCACTGATTTATCACTGTTTCTGCATTTTCTGTGTGTTTCTATAAAAAAAAAACAAAAAAACAAAAAAAAAATCCTTGTTTTCCAGCCTCTCCTCGACTAGTTTAGACCAGTTTACAGGCATTGCTGTATTCTGGGCTGTGGTGTAGTTCCTGTGTTGTCCATTACCTTGCTTGGATAGAAGGAAGTTTCTTTGCTCACCAGTGGGAGTGGGGAGCCATGAGCGGCCTACCTGTCCCTGTAGGAAGTGACCTCAGCACAAGCTGTAGTAATTGGTTGTTTTGGACCATTTCTAGCTCTTTTGTAGTTCACTGTTTAAAATCCACGTTTGCACGGCTTTGCGCGGTTGTGCGCATAGCGCAGCACCGGTTAAACAAGGTTAAACTTCTTCTGGCTCCGCCAGGTCTGCTCTTCAAATTTTCCCTTAAGGAAGCTCTACTCTTAGTATAATCAGACTACTCACTATATTATGAGCCTAGCACTTGTTCTCAATACTTCTCTACTAAGTAAGCACTCTTGTACTAAGCAAAGCACTACATCTACTTACCACCCCTGTGAATATCCACTTCCCTTAAAGGTACAGCACTCCCATATACTGTTCTAGCATGTCGAGTGGTAGATTACTGGCATCCTCTCCAGTTCATCTGGTCAATCTGGGTATCTTGAGACAATGCTACAATTGTCTCATATACACAGATAACCCTCTCCTCTTCCCAACAAACACAAATGCATGTGAGAGATGCAACTCTATAGCCAAACTGGAGGCTGAACTCTCTCAACTCAGGGCTGGCATGACCAGACAGGAGGAGATGGTAACCACACACACAACAATCCCAGTCCCACATAGACCTTCCACAACTGCAAACCAAACACATAAAAACACAAAGACATACTCGGAGGCTCTAATAAAAAAATTACCAAAACAACAGAGGCTCCCAAAGCAGACATCCAAAAATGCACCACCTCAAAACAAAACACATGCAACACATACTTCAATAAATCAGTGTGTCAACCAATCACAGCCCTTAAGGCCAAACACCTTGCCTGATACACTAGTAATAGGTGACTCTATAGTCAGACACACTGATGTCCCGCTGACCAGGCTGAACAAGGAGAAGGTGACTGTGAGCTGTCTATCGGGAGCTAGCATCCGCCACATAACACACGCACTCAAGTCACTCCAAAGCAAGTACAAATATGACTCCATCATTGTCCATGCTGGTGTGAATGACCTGAGACGTACCTCCCTGGACTACATGAAAAGAGACATAGAGGAGCTCTCCGATTATGTAGCCCAGGCTGGTATGACCCTGACCCTGAGCAGCATCTTGCCCTCCCCAAGAATGATACCACAATACAAAGACAAGATGATCAGCTTTAATAATCGGCTCAAGTACTGGTGTCATTCTAAGGGGATCCAATGTCTGTCTGCCTGGGATGACATGTTGGACAAGCCATGCTGCTTCGCAAGGGATGGCTTACACCTGTCACCACTGGGCTTCCAGATATTGGCTAAGGCTCTTGCCACCCCCATAGTGCCTTTTTTAGGCAAGGCTCAAAAGACAAACCCACCTCCTTAGAAAACAAAAATGGAAAAAAAAACTAAGGGTAATGCTGCTCAACGCCAGAAGTCTAAATCTCAAGATGCAGGCACTTGATGCACTCCTCAGCATGGAGAACATCGACGTCTGTGCAGTAATTGAAACTTGGTACAAGGCTCCTGAGAGCACCCCAGCGCTAACAGGCTATACCTCGTATCATGCTTTTCGGCCCCAAAACCCGGGCCGAACCACAAAGGGAGGGGGAGTGTCCATATTCATCAAGGACACCCACACCACCAGGTTAGTAGCAACACATGAAGCATCAGAGACCATACAGGTGCAACTAACCATAGGCAAAACTGCTATACAACTGGTAGCATGTTACAGACCACCCTCCCAATCTCAAGAACCCCACTCAGCCTTCCTGAAGACATTGGAGGATATGAATGTATCACAAAATACCATCATACTGGGAGACTTCAACTATCCAAACATAGATTGGGTACATTATTCTAGCCCTAATACCCTAGCCCAAAGGTTCCTGGAATTTATAAATTCAAATGCACTGGAACAACTAGTCACCTCTCCCACTAGGGGAGATAATATACTAGACCTGATCATCACACACATGGGGACAAAATGCTCCACACCGGAAGTATACCTCTCACTAGTGAGATCTGACCACAAACTAATCACCCTGGGACATACATATCCCACCTCCACCCCCAGCACAAAAGACCACAGTGAAAAACTTCTCAAAAGCAGACTTCACTCTTCTTAAGACTGAGATGGTATCCTTTAAGCCCACTGTGCCAGTGGATACCACATCCCACAATGCAGAATCCTTCACAAATGCTTTCTATGGACATCTCCAAGAATGCATGGATCATGCAATCCCAAATAAATCCAAGTCCCTCTCCACCAAAGGTAAGCATCCTGTCTGGTGGACCTCAGCCATAAACAAATTGTATAACAAAAAAAGGAAGCTACTGCACGTCAGAGCAAAATCCCATGAAGGAAGACATCTCTGATCAACATTAGCAGAAAACTACGTTCTCTCATAAAAACATCCAAGGCCAACTTTGAGAGAAAAATCGCTAAGGACACTAAAGATAACCACAAAGTCTTCTTCAGCTATGTTAGAAACCTGGCCGGAAACCCTCAGATATGCTCAGAGTTGGTTCACAACAACAAAAATACACTGAACCCACAGATATTGCCAACATTCTGGCTGACAGGTTCAGTGCAAATTTCTCCCTCCTCACCCCAAAGAAGAAATACTTATCCCAGCTGAATGTAATCTCCCTGTCATCTCAGATGTCCAAGTGAGAACCGCCTAAACAAAGCAAAAACACAGCATCAATGGGACCTGGCGGTATCCCGGGTTGCATGTTACGTGAACTCCAAGAGGAGCTAAACCCACACATAAAAATGCTATTTAACCTTAGCCTTACTTCGGGATATGTACCTGAACACTGGCATACAGCAACAGTGGTCCCACTCCACAAGGGGGGTGCCTCTACAGACCCTGGAAACTACGGCCCCATAAGCTTAACCAGCCTGGTCTGCAAAGCTATGGAAAGAATCATTATGGAACTCATAAACAGAGACATAGGGGACCTACAGACACTTGACCCCACCCAGTTCAGCTTTGTAAAGGGCAGATCCTGCCTTTTAAACCTGGTTGACTTTTTCAAAACAGTCACTAGAGCCATTGATGAGGGCAAAGCAGTCCATACAGCATACCTGGACTTGGCTAAGGCCTTCAACACAATACCCCACTCAGGCATCATAGAAAAGCTCAACAGCTTAAAAGTAAACCCTTATGTCACTAGATGGGTTGCAAACTGGCTAAAGGACAGAACCCATAAAGTTAAAATCACTGGAGCAATGTCAGACTCAAAGCCAGTCACAAGTGGTGTCCCACAGGGATCTGTCCTGGGACCCCTCTTGTTCGGCATTTATTTCTCAGATGTTAAAGCAAACATGGGAGGGTTGTGGCTGACAAAGTTCGCAGATGACTGCAAACTAGGCGCCATAGTCGATACACCAGCAGACACATACATCCTACAAAATGGCCTCACAGAAACGGACAACTGGTGCCGGAGTCACGGCCTTAAACTAAATGCCAAAAAATGTATAGTCATCCCCTTTGGGAAAAACAAAGTACCCACAAATTATCACATAGACAGCAACCCACTGAGTATGGAAAACGTAATCAGAGACCTAGGGACCCAAGTTGACAGCAACCTCTCATTTGACACCCACGTTGCCAAAGTGGTTAGAAAAACATTCTACCTTGCACACCTCATCATGAAGGGATTCACATCCAGATCCAAGGATGTCGTTGTACCCCTATATTCCTCCCTCATCAGACCCATGATTGTACAATGCCCCGTTTGGTATGTACCTCACCAGGCATTTGCAACAGCTGGAGAGACCACAAAAGTACCTCACCAAGAGGATCAAGGGTCTCCAACATATGTCTTATTCTGCCAGACTAAAGAAACTTCAGCTCTATTCAGTAGCATACCGCCTGCTCAGAGGTGATCTCTGCCTGATGTACAAGGCCATGTCCAATCAGGATCTGATGGACATGTTCCACCTCAAAAACTCCAAATCCATCAGGACCACGAGAGCTAAAGACTTAAACCTCGGCACAAGTATGAATAGGACATGCTGGAGGGATAGATTCATAACCCAGAGGCTTCCAATGCTTTGGAACAAGATCCCAGTTCATATTAGGCAGAGCCCCTCACTGACTCTCTTCAAGAGAAATCTTGATGAGTGGATGGGAGATCGTAAGTTTACCCCAGGGGTCACATCTGTGTCACTGCTAGACAGAGGCACAGTAAACTAATTCTATTATATAAGGGGACCTTCATTGTGTCAATACTAGACAGAGGCACAGTATTCTAAATTTATTCTGTACATTTTTTGTACCATTTCATGGGGTGGCAAAAGCCACATCACTATGGCTAGGCTTACAAATGCCCCAGGGCAGATAGCCTAGTACTATACTATGAAACTATGAAACTATATATATATATATATATATATATATATATATATATATATATATTTTATATATATATATATATATATATATATATATATATATATATATATATATATATATATATATATATATATACAGGGAACGGTTAAAAAAGTGACACTGATTGATCGAACTTATGTAAGCGAAAGTTTAAAATATCGAAGCAACAGAAACTTGGTTGTCCATTTCTGTTGCTTCTGTATTTTCAGTGCTGTGGTGGAAAGTTACGGGTCGGATTCAGGTAAGTGTGCGATTGTGTGGGTATGAGTGTTAGGGCAGGTTAGGTGAGTTAGGGTTAGGGCGTGGGTTAGGTATGTGTGTGATTGTGTGGACGTGAGGGTTAGGGCAGGTTAGGTAAGTTAGGGTTAGGGAGCAGGTGAGGTAAGTGTGCAATAGTGATGGACCTTAGGGTTAGGGTTTGGGTTAAGGTAAGTGGATAGTTAGTAGTGTGTGTGTATAGTTTAGTGTAGGGTTATGTGTCAGATTTTAGTTGTATGTGTGTGGATTGCTGTTTGTTTGGTGTGCTTGTGTTGTGTGTATGTGTTTTGGATCAGGGATTTTTTTCCCTAGGAAAAAAATCTCTGTTCTGACAGTTTGAGATTGTAAGCTTTCGCTTACATAAGTTCGATCAATCAGCATTCGCTTTTTTAAGAGTTCGCTGATCTAATATAAACCCATATATATATATATATATATATATATATATATATATATATATATATATATATAAATAAATATATATACACACACACACACACACACACACACACACACACACACACACACACACACACACACACACACACACACACACACACATACATCTATATGTACAAATACATTTCCTATACTGTAGTAGAATGACTGTGCAAGATGATATGTTTGTGAAAGCAGAAATGTAAATCAGACTTTACTTGCTTAAAAATCATTGGTTTACTTTAAACATTAGACAAAACCTAGCTTTAACTAGCAAGTTAGGATGGAAAATGTAAATTAAACTTCACTTTATCAAACATCATTGGTCTGGGCTAGCAAATGAAAGCAGAAATGTAAATCAGCAAGCAAAGTCTGATTTACATTTCTGCTTTCATTTGCTAGCCCAGACCAATGATGTTTGAGAAAGTGAAGTTTAATTTACATTTTCCATCCTAACTTGATTTTTAAGCAAGTAAAGTCTGATTTACATTTCTGCTTTCATTTGCTAGCTGAGACCAATGATGTTTGAGAAAGCGAAGTCTAATTTACATTTTCCATCTTAACTTGCTAGTCAAAGCTAATTAGAATAACAAAACACATTGGATGATGAAGTGCTTGTATAAGCACTTGTATTGGTTAGAGCAAAGCAGCTTGTTTACATGTTTTTTGTCATTGGCTGCTATATGCTTTATATTAGATTGAGATGTGGCTTTTGAATGTGGATCTGAAGAAGACTTTGATAGCTGAAAGCGCTAATCCGTTGTTTTTTGTTTTTTGTCTTGTTGAGATACGGCTCTGAATAAATCGTTGAGATACGTTTTATGGTGTGGTGCATCGCTCATCTTTTAGTTATTGTTGTGATTTTGCTGAGCAAGCTTAAACGGAACATTCTTCTGCCTTTTTGTTCATTGTTTCTATTGGAAGTTCCGTACACACCTTCAAAGGTATAATATGGAAGCAAAAAAATTTGCAAGTGGACTTTTATCTGGTATAAGCAATCTGCTTATACAGTTGGATCTAAGGAGAAATGAGAATATGATAAATGAAATAGCAGGAAAGAATCCTGAATTTGAAACTGTTTTTAGGACTGTAGAGAATGCTGCTTTTTGTCTGAAGAGATTACAATGGCAGCGCTTCCACATGGAAGCCTGCCTTCACCATCAAATTATTCCGAGAGGGCTTAGAGTCAGATGTATGCCGACCTATGGGAATACATTTCATCTCCTTGCGAAGTGGCAGGCTATCAATATACAAACTAGTTTTAGTTATATGAGGCTGCTGATAGATTTTTTTGAACCTCATGAACAAGAAATTAGTTCCCTAATTGAGAACAAGCAGAAGGAACTAGAAAATATGAACCTTTCTGAAAGTGGCTTTATGAAATTGGAAAACTTACAAGATAAGCTTTTGGCTTATGAGAACAAGCTGAAAAGTATTAAGAGCAATAAATTGACAAGAGACTTCAATGACATAAAAAATGGCCAGCTGTTCGAGTGGCCTAGGAACACTATTAATACTTAAAAAGTGATAACAGGAGAGAAACAAGGATTGACAAAAGAAAAAGAAAGAGAGAAAGATAAAGAAAAAGAAGAGAGAATAAGTGCAGCTACTAGTACAAATAAATCAAAGTTAATTGGTTCTAAAGAATTTTGTGTTAATGCACAAGTACACCAAGGAAATGGACTGAATTCCTTGAATAAAGTTACTAATGGCAGCGTTTGTCTGTTGGATGACAATGTGATATCCCTGGACTCACCAGGGACTACAGATGAGGTGGTGATAACTTCTAGTCATGAACAAGATGAACAACCCTTAGGAGCGATTTGCAAGAAGGGGGCCATACATGCACCTATTGTTGAACAACTCCCTTTTTTAATTATGAACAAGACTCCTCGAACAGGAAGGTCATTGAGCACGGAAAGGAAGAAAAGGAAGATTGTGCAGCCCAATCCCTAGTTGTGAACCTGTCTACTGTTCAACTCACAGGGTCTTAGATTTTTTAAACTCCCTATGGGGTTAACTTATAGTGACAGTGTGAAATTTGAATTTAACAACCTGTTTGATGATTTTGGATTTCAGTATATGAAATTATTAATGAAACATAATGATGAGAAATTGACAACTCTCATAAATGAAGTGGAAATTATTAATGAAAGTATTTTACAACACTGTGATTTCCAGGCATGGAAAGATTTATATGAGAAGCAATTTTTTTCAGCAGATAAACAAGCATTTAATATTCATAGCAGAAAGAATGGGAAACTGGATCGTGATGTAGAAGCTTATCAGCTTCAGAAAGCTTACATTTGGCCTTAGGAAAGGAAGTTAGTATATATGGACAGGAGATTTAGTGAGAGAGAGGGGAGAGAAGAGAATAAAGAAAATTTTCAAGGGGGCAGATATCACCCAAATTTCAGAAAGAATTATCACAGTCACAATCAAGTAAACAGGAAATTTTAGAGGAGACGTCACCTCGAGCGACCTTTACAACCACTGAAGTATCTAATGTGCATATACAGAATACTGATGAGGAATCTCTCAATGTTGTCCAATATGAGCATATTTCGAGCTCATATAATGGCTTTAAAGTATATAATTATTCTGATTATTCTATACAAACAGAGTTTTATAGTCTTTTAGCGAAGGGTATGAAGTTTATACCTAATTATAGGTTTTCTTTGGTGGATACCATTAAACAAATCAAATTATTTTGTAGAAAATTAAATCTTGCGATCCAATTCGACCAAGTGGAGGACAATCAAGTTATAGCTAATAGAGAATTAAAGAAAAGAAGTGCGTACATGCCTATCAGTAATCCCATCATTAATAATTATGAAAAGATAGTATGTAAGGAGGTATATTGGTATAATAAAAATTGTATAAGAAACAAAGATCAAACATATAAGCCTGAGGATAATTTAACTGCAAAAGAAAGGAAATGTCTTGATGAATTAATTAAAAACAAAGATATCAGAATAATGAAACCCGACAAAGGGGGTGGAGTTGTTATTTATTCTAATTCAGCATACAAGATAGCTATTCACAACATCCTTTACGAATCAGGGAATTACGAAGGTATATCAATGAATGAAGTATATACAGGATATAGGACAATTGATTTAGCCATAGAAGTATATTTATTGAATAACAGACTTACACAGGATATTTATGAATTTATTCGTATTGAATATCCTATCTTGTGGGTATACCGAAAATTCATAAATCTATACTTAACCCACCATTCAGACCCATCATATCTGGGTCCAAATCAAAAACTTTTAACATAGGGCTAGTTATAGATAGATGGACTAAACACACTTACAAAAATATCCCACATCTTATCATTGATTCATGGGACTTTCTAGGTAAACTGTCACCAACCCTATGGAATATGGAATATAAATTTGTTACGATAGACGTTTGTGACTTATTTTCCAGCATCCCCAAGGAAGAAGGATTGGATTTTTTTTGTAATAGCCTTAGGAGCTATTCTAGTTTAAGTTGGGACAGGATAGTCCTAATATTAGATATGATGTCATTAGTCCTGGACCACAATTATATTGCTTTTGAGGGAGAAATTTTTAAACAAAGTAAAGGGGTAGCTATGGGTGCGTCATGCGCACCCATATTTGCTAATTTGGTGATGCTGGATTGGGAGACTAAATATGTATTTAATAGTGAATATTCTTCCAACATTATCTTTTATGCAAGATTTTTAGATGACATTTTTATTTTATGGAAGGGATCGAATGATGACATTACTAAATTTGTGGAATACATTAATGGTACTACCAATTTTTTAAACTTTACTTTTAACTTTAGTGATAGTGGTATCGCATATTTAGACACATATGTTTATAAAACACATAACAATGAATTTGCCTCAAAGGTTTTTAGAAAGAGTACTCATTCCAATGATTATGTTTATTATACAAGTAATCATCCACGTCATATATTCAAGAATATTATAAAAGGACAGTGTATTAGGGGAGCGAGGATGTCATCTACAAGAAAGGAAATGGAGATTGAGATGAAACTAATGAGACAACTCTTCCTAGATAGAGGATACCCTACACATCTTATTGATGACACGATCAATTATGTTTCTACTCAATGGGATTGTAAGTACATTCCATTAATAGGGAAGTATGTATCCAATGTGAAGATAGGACCTACAAGTAGCTTTCCAGCAGGTAGGGTTTGTGTTCTTACCTATACTCCCTATGTTGATAGCATTAAGGAGATATTGACAAGGCATTGGGATATAGTGACAGTATCGGATGCATATAAGGAGAAAATAGGACTCTACCCAAAAATTGTATATAAGACCGCCCCTAACCTTAAGAAATTACTTGAAAAAGTAGGGCATGACGAAAGTATTAAAAAGAATACATATAACCCTACTAAGAGATGTGGGAGATGTAAACAATGTAACCATATTAACAATCAGTCTTACATAAAATTGAAAAATGTGAATGGGACGAGGATTAAAAGTATGAATGGGAATTGTTATACTAAACAGGTGGTGTATTTAGCGAAGTGTATAGAATGCCCTGCATTCTATATAGGAAAAACTGAAAGACAATTGAGGCAACGTATCTATGAACATTATTACAAGATCAAATGTAAAGATTTGAACAATGCGCTTTACAAACATATCAGTGAGGCAGGGGATCATCATTCTTTCCAGTTCTCAATTATTGATAAAGAGTATATAAACCCATTGGGTGGGGACTGGAAAACTAGATTAGCATGCAGGGAAAGTAATTGGCAAATCTTAACTGATGCCACAACAAAACCTGGCCTCAATGAATATATTAGTATAAAGCCATTCCTATTAATGCGATAGTTACACCTGTACCAATCATACATTGTTTTTATAAATCATTTTTAATTAACTATTTTTAATCAACTATTTATGTATTATATGATGTATTAATGACTATTTTTATATTTTTATGAATTATTATGTATTTATTGGAAACTGAACACACCATATACATATACATATATTTATATTTATATTTATTTATTTCTAAATACATCTACATACATTTTTATATATATTTTTATTTTTATTTTTATTTATAATTAATACAATTCATTATTATATGATATTTATACTAATTTTTTAGATTATAAACTAGTTAATTTATACTATATTATTATGTTATACTATGTTATTTATTTATAGTAGTTAGTGTATATTGGTTGCCCATAGGATGTGGGAGATTCCAATTATCTCAGAATATAGAATGTACACATAAAAAGAAGAGAAATGGTTTTTGAAATGGTAAGATACAAACACTATGGGTCTTTAAGCATCCCAGTTATAAAATTGTAATCTCATACCCTATTTATTAGTTATTTTGGACAGTGGAGAGTGTGCTGTCTATGTATAATTATATACATTTTATCATGATACTATTCAATTCAATAATTACATGCATACATAGTACATTATAGTTATTAACTTTGAAATTGTTTAAAGTGTTTATGCCTTTAAGTACTCCTGTTTTCAAATTCTCAATGGTTTTTGGCGCTTAAATTTACATAAAACATGGAGCAGCAGCTGAAGTTATTTGTTCTGATGAAGTCTGCCTTTTGGCGGATGAAAGCGCTTAACAAACAGTGATTTTGGAGTGGAATATGTTCTTGTCGTGAATCTTATTGTTTTGTGTTCATTAAAGTGTTTTTTGTTGGGAAGCTGCGTATAGCCTTTATTACCGTATACCAGACCAGTCGGGTCTTTTTATTGTGAGTGGACACCAAGGAAATGGACTGAATTCCTTGAATAAAGTTACTAATGGCAGCGTTTGTCTGTTGGATGACAATATGATATCCCTGGACTCACCAGGGACTACAGATGAGGTGGCGATAACTTCTAGTCATGAACAAGATGAACAACCCTTAGGGGCGATTTGCAAGAAGGGGGCCATACATGCACCTATTGTTGAACAACTCCCTTTTTTAATTATGAACAAGACTCCTCGAACAGGAAGGTCATCGAGCACGGAAAGGAAGAAAAGGAAGATTGTGCAGCCCAATCCCAAGTTGTGAACCTGTCTACTGTTCAACTCACAGAATCCCAAATGAATTTCCTTGAAAAAGGTCTAAGTTTTATATCAGCTACTCTAACTTTGTTTGATGAGTTTCTCTTAGATCTCAAATTATTTGGTAGAAACCTGACTTTAAAGTATATTTTTGGGAATGATAATAAAGTTAAACAGGGTGATAAAGAAATTATGCTAAAGAAACCTAGTACTTTTGTTCCCATTAATTTACCAGCTGTTGCATCTTTTATACATGCTGTTGAAGAAGAAGTGGCTGCATTGAGGCAGATGCATATGAACAAGCAATTCTACAATTTAACCAAGGATGAAAATCAAGCATTGAAAAAACTAAAGATAAGAAATTATATAGTTATTAAACCAGCAGATAAAGGTGGAGCAGTGGTAATAATGGATGCAGAAACCTATTCATTTTCAATGAGAAAGATGTTGAACGATGATAAGACATATCATAAGATTAGTAAGAGTGAACTGAACTCGATGAAGCAAAGAGTGAAAAATGATTTATATGACCTCTTGATGAGTAGAATCATTGACAAAGAACAATATGAGCTTTTTGAGGTTGAGCATCCTACTGTACCTTGTACTAATGGTCTACCAAAGATACATAAGACCTTAATATCACATCCCTTATGTCCCATTGTAGCAGGAAGAGGATGGCTGACTGAGCCTATTTCGATATTTGTTGAGAAAGAGCTCAAGAAATTGATTCCTAAAGCTAATACAGTTAATTAAAGACACAGGAGGTTTTTTACAGCGATTATATGAAGCTACATACAATGTAAATGATCTTGAGTGTCTATTACTGGTGACTTTAGATGTTAATAGCCTTTTTACGTCTATACCCAATGATTATGGGGTTGAAGCCATCAGAAGATTTCTTATGGAAGAAAAAACTAATCCTAGGCTAATTTGTATACTTCTTGACTTAATTTTCAGCAATAACATCTTTACGTATGAAGGCAAATACTATTGGCAAAGTTGGTGGGTAGCCATGGGCACCCTCTGTGCCAATAGTTATGTGAATTTGGTCCTAGCACAATGGGAGAGAGAATGGATGAGAGACCCAATGAATCAATGGAGCAAATGTATTACTTTATACAATCGTTTTGTTGATGATATTTTTATCGTTTGGAGAGGTGATGGAGAGCAGTTAAATAGTTTTGTTTACTATCTGACAGAGACTACTGATTTTTTAAGGTTTGAATACAAAAGCTCCAGGTTTGAAATGGATTTTTTTGGATGTTAGTATACGCTTAGACCTGAAGGAAGGTATTTCTACCAGCCTCTTTCGTAAACAAATGTGGCGGAATCATATGTTGCATTATACTAGTATGCATCCTCGACATATTTTCAATAATATCGTGGAAAATCAGACAGTTAGGATTTCTAAACTCTGTACTGATGAAAAAGATTTTATTGAGGAAAGGAATAATTTACTGAAGAGTTTTGAACAGAGAGGCTATCTGACTAGGAGAGTGAACTCAAATGTCATAGAAGCCACTGAATTGAGAAAAAACAAGGGGAGACCTTTGTATTCAACTAGAAACATAGGGAATGAGAGTCATCATACCAATACTAAGAATATGAATTCTTTGAGAGTTGGCTTAACTTTTGGATCTGACCATAACAGTATCTGCCAAATGATTAAGAAATACTGGCCGGTTCTGACTGCTGATGCTAAGATAAAAGGCATAGTAGGTTCAACTCCAACTTTTCAGTTCAAAAATAAGAAAAATCTAAAAAGACTATTATGCTATAGGGAAGGAACAGGCTCTTCTGGCAGAATGATGAAAAAAGAAAGCTCTATAGGAACTAAAAATTGTGGGTTTTGTAAGACCTGCCATGTAATGAACTGCACCAAGTCATTTACACATCCAGACACAGGCAAAATATTTTATTTTTCTGGGACTGCTAATTGTGATAGTAGAAATGTGATTTACAACACTACCTGCACAGTTTGTACAGCTTTTTATGTAGGAAAAAGCAATATGAAAATGAAAGAAAGGATTTCCAAACATTTATCATATATAAGGACCAGAAAAGAAACTAATGCTTTATTTACACATATAAAAAGCAATGAAGGGCATAATTTTCATTTCATGTAAATATCTCAGTTAAAAAAAAATGAAAGAGAAGGTGATTTGATGAATTTGACTGAACTTGAGGAATCCAAATGGATTATGAGACTGTGGGCTGACCATCCACCTGGATTAAATGGAAGTGTACCAATCAAGCCGTTTCTGAAGAATAGAAAAATTATTCAATATACAGCCTAGCTTAATAAATAAATAATTTTCATATGGTTGACTTGTTAACAACTATCAATCATATGATTTTTATATATTGTGTACTATTGTCTGTTTGAAGGTTCTGATTATGACCCATATTGCCTTATCAATTGTCCTAGTGACTTGTATTATATTTATATATATTTATATTTTTATTTTTATTTCTAGTCACTGTTGTTTATAGTAGAAATTCAAGATGGTTATCATATCTTTTTATGGTGCTGTTCAGACTTTTTATAGCTCCTAGGGTTCATTGTTTATGACATCTTCAATGATAGTGTTTGCTTATACTATCAATGTATATTTTTTCTGCTTCTGTTGTTTAATAATTTTTATGTAGGTAGTATATATTACATAATTTACAGATATATTATATTTTATATATTTTATTAGCACTTTGTTATTAAGGACTTTGCATACATATTTTTAAATGGTAAAATGTTTTAATTATTTATATTTTAGTAAGATATGTTTTGCTAAATGTCTTTATAGAATTGCGCTTTTTGATGAGTGAACTTGGAATAACTTGTTTTTTATTTTTATGAAAGCGATAGGGAATACTCTTTTGATATAAGTTCCCTATGTTTTGTCTAATGTCTAACGTAAACCAATGATTTCTAAGCAAGCAAAGTCTGATTTACATTTCTGCTTTCATTTGCTTGCCCAGACCAATGATGTTTGAGAAAGTGAAGTACAATTTACATTTTCCATCCTAACTTGCTAGTTAAAGCTAGGTTTTGTCTAATGTTTAAAGTAAACCAATGATTTTTAAGCAAGTAAAGTCTGATTTACATTTCTGCTTTCATTTGCTAGCTGAGGCCAATGATGTTTGAGAAAGCGAAGTCTAATTTATATTTTCCATCTTAACTTGCTAGTCAAAGCTAATTAGAATACGAAACACATTGGATGATGAAGTGCTTGTATAAGCACTTGTATTGGTTAGAGCAAAGCAGCTTGTTTACATGTTTTTTGTCATTGGCTGCTATATGCTTTATATTAGATTGAGATGTGGCTTTTGAATGTGGATCTGAAGAAGGCTTTGATAGCTGAAAGCGCTATTCCGTTGTTTGTTGTTTTTTGTCTTGTTGAGATACAGCTCTGAATAAATCATTGAGATACGTTTTATGATGTGGTGCATCGCTCATCTTTTAGTTATTATTGTGATTTTGCTGAGCAAGCTTAAACGGAACATTCTTCTGCCTTTTTGTTCAATGTTTGTGAAAACGTCAGGGTTATGTATATCTGATATGGCTTAGTGGTGCAGGGTCCTGGGTTTGAGTCTCGCAGAGGCTGTTTATTTTGTTGCTGGGCAGAACAAGGGCCGTTGGATACAGAGTGAGTAAGGCACTTTTAAGCAGTTGCAAGCAGGTTTGTGTGTAGGTAAGCACGGCTACCTTCCGTTTACAATTTCTTATACTGATTTAGCTTCTTAATTGCTTAACCTGTGTAGGCATTGCTTACCCCCGCTCAAACAGGATTAAACCCACTTACTGCTGCTTAAAAGTGCTTACTCCCATTTACCTCCGTGCTAATTTCTTTAAAAGAAATGAAAAAGGTTTGATAGGAAAGTGGTGAAAAGGTGCACAAAGAGGGAAAGACAGTAGGGAAAATAGCTTGGGATGTGCAGGACAGGTGTAGGGAAAGTCCATAGCTGCTCATTTCTTCTACAGCAACAGCTGTGCATATACACTGATTTGGAGGTACATTTGGGCACTTGTACCCCTGAGAGAGGGGTGAGGACAACAATAATATGTTGTGAAGCCAATAAGACAAGATTACTTGTGTCCAGTGGACACGTGCAAAATGGACAGCTATATATGAGGTGAGATTTTTTGTGGGAACACATTGCCCTTTTTTCTTTTTTTCAGGTGAGAGTGGGATGTTGGGGAGGGATAGTAGGTATATTTGGGGAGGTAGGTTGGGTAGGATAACAGACAAGACAGATAAGACAGCATACAGGGGCAGTATATGACACATGTGGGGGGTAAACACCTTGGATTGGAAGGGGTGTTTGGAACTCGGAAGCCCGTGAGCCCCCTAATAGAAACAGTGAGACTGAGGTCCCCATCCATGGCCAGTCACCACTGCACCTTCACGGCCCCAAAGGTGGCTGTGCTGGGGGGCTGAGTAGGAGGGCTAGGCTGACCCTCTAGTTGCGACACACAGCCCTCAAGCTGGTGTAGCAGATCTCCAAACTCCCTGTGGAGCTCACTATGCACCATGCCCTGGACCTGGCGACGGGTGACAGTGTCTGGTCCGCACCAACTCTCAGGGGGGGTAAGTCCCATCCCCTGAGCCGGTTCTACCCAAAGGTGGTGCAAGACCAGTGGACAAGGAGGTCCTGCATTGAGCCCCAGATGTGCTGGTGTCTGGTGCCATGGCCAGATGAGGTGGGAGAGGTGGGTCCGTTGGGACTGGCCTTCCCAAATGTGCTATGGTGTTTCAATTTTACAACATATGCGGGTTAGTAATAGTCAACACATTCCAGGATTAGGTATAACAGCATGCATAGATATTCCCATTAACCCAAAACACCAGATATGGAACAGTTGCATAGCAAGCAGAAAGCATGCATATATGGAACCACGGTGGCCATTACAACAGCATGCAGGTACATTGATGGCAGCATGCCAACAATGTGGGAATATTTCAACATGGCACATGCATAGAAACAAATTTAAATATTTGTCAAACAATAGGACATATGTCCCAACAGTAGATTTAATGAAGCACATACTGATTGAGTTGTGTATTTTGTTTACTGTTGCAGATATGGTGGGGGGAGAGATGCCAATTCACAACTAGTATATTCCTGTAGTTCTCATTACTTTCCTAGTCAGTGCTATGATCTGTATCTTACAGGTATTATTACACTACCCTATGGCCTTAGTTTGGACAGTGGTATGGATGTAGACAATTATATACATGACCTGAGTTTTACCTGCAGTATACACCTCTTACACAAGAAAAAAATCTTCACCTGAATATTGCAGCCAACGATGTAAAATTGTAAATATCCAGAAAAAAACATTGGTAGCACACAGCAGGTACGTTAGAAAAAGTACGTTTAACATAAAAGAACACAAAGAAAGTAAGAGCTTTCGTGGACTACTCCCACTTCATCAGACTAATATTGAACAAGATTAACAAAACATTTTAAATAGACTCATAGATCACATGACAACCAATAAAAACAAGACATAAAAGAATGTGCAGTACAAATTAAAGTGCTAGCACAACAAGGTGCTAATGTTATAAAATGAAATGGTCAACAACTGTGCAAATATCCTAAATATATATATATATATATATATATATATATATATATATATATATATATATATATATATAATTTTAATACATGGTTTTATGAAGGTACTATTAGAGCTTACTTTCTTTGTGTTCTATTATATTAAATGTACTTTTGCTAATGTGCTACCAACATTTTATTCTGGAAGTATACACCTTTTACCATGTGTACCTGTGGATGTATTGTTCGTTAACACTACTTGACTGTTTCTATACATATTCCCAGATTCCAGGTTGATGTTATGCACGTACCTGCCCATCTCTTATTGCACACACTCTGGGCATGTCTTGACCACATGCAGGTGAAACCAGGACATATTTTGACTATTGTCCTCATAAACCTTTGGTGAGTTGTACTATGACAGGTTTGTTTTCATTGACATTTTCCAAAAATGTACTGGCCTGACAGTCAGTTATATGACATTAAATGCTGGCTATATGTCAGAGATTAGCACGCTGATATGCCAGGGGGGGTAACAGCCAGCAGATATGGGCTGATTAACTGGACATTCTGGACAATTCTGTACACTTGTGGGGTATGATTCTGCATGCAGCTTACTACCACTCCCAGGATTTGAACCATGGCTGTGTCTGCTAAAAATAAAACAGTGTCCATCACAGTTGAGTGTGCTATATAGATATTGCTGTGTATCTCTTCTCTGATTTCTGTCTGTAAGTCTCCTGTGATTTTACAATCTGACATTGTAATTACAACACTCTTATACAGGGTTTCCTAGACAGTTTTATTATGTAGCACAGTGGATGACAGTGATGAATAATACCTTATTATTCAGAGCAACTGCAACACTAGCAATGCCATACAATACCAGAGAAAACAGTACCCGTCCATGATTTCAATATGTTATTTCTAGGCACAGTTTTCTTATCTGACAGGCCTGTGCGAGCAATGTTTGTTAGCACTACCTGAATGTTGCCACACATATTACCAGATTACACATTAGTATTATGCACATGCATCTCACTCTGTTACTGTACACACTCTGGTCACAGCTTGACAACATTGGGGTGGAGATGGGGCATACTTAGCTTATTACTCTCATAACAGTTTGGGGAGTTGCTAGAGTGACAGGATTGTTCTTATAGATGTCTGACAATCAGTTGTATGCATTATTTGCTGCCTAAACTGCTGGGATCATCCCACTGATTTGCCAGGGGGACAGGGTAACATACAGTGGATATGGGCCAATTAACTGGACATTCTGGACATATCTGTGCACTTGTGGGGTATGATTCTGCATACAGCTTACTACCACTCCCAGGATTCAAACCATGGCTGTGTGTGTTAAAAGTACATCAGTTCACGTCTCAGTTGAGTGTGCTATTTGGATTATGTTGTCTATCTTTTCACTGTGTTCTGTCTAAGTCTCTCTCAGTTGTACGATATGACCTCTTGTGATTACAACAGTCATATGCAAACATTCCTACACATTTTATTTATGTAGCACAGTGTGGGTAGTAATGCTTAATATAACAGTACTATTAAGAGATTTCAACTCTACATTACCATATGATACCAGAGTAAACACATGCAGTCCAACAGTTAGACCTTTATTGTCAGGCTGTTAAACTTTTATTTACATACAACCTATATGAGACTCTTCCTGCCATATTCTCTGGTGTGTTTAGTACATGCCTTAAAAAATACAGGTTTTATACTGGCAATTAACTTACTACTGCTTTTAGATTTCTTTCTTATGACAGTACATGCAAGAGTATTACTAACCTGCCTCGCAACGCAACCTCTGCAATCTACAGGCATGGGCTTCCCAGTTCGCAGCCCGCTCATCTGCCACTGTCAAAGACATAAGAGGAATATTTAGCCATATTGTTAAATAAAACTCCCAAACTGATAAAACAGCCAGTGAAAAAAAACAAAATGTACTAAGAAAAAACAATAATACTGGTTGTAACAAGGCGAAAACCAAAAGCATTTAATGGAGCAAGCACTTTCACCTCTTCTTCAGACTACAATCAAACAGTATCACATTTAAATACTAAAACAATCAAACTAATTATGACATCATACAATTAAAACATAGCTTACTTAAAGGAAAACTGTATAGCAACTCTTAAAAACAATAAAATCAATGCTTCAGTGGCTTTGCCTTGAGAAAGGGTTTAAGTAAAACCATGCTGTTCAAGCCCGGAGGCTTGTCAGCATGAAATCGCAAAATCCATTCTTGTTCAACTAATTCAGTAGTATTTTTAAAGTCTCCTCCTCTCTTTTTTGCAGCTACAATCTGAAGTACTAAAACTTAAATGTGTGATCCATGCCTTCTTTCATGTTGTGCACAGCTAGTTCACTGTTTTCTTTCATATTCCTGATTTCCCTAAAATGTTCTAGTATCCTGTCCTTAAGACAAGAATTCATTTTACCTACATAGAAAAAAAAAACATTTAACACAATAGCTAAAATAAATAACATTACAGGTCCTGCAGTCAGCATAGATATTGAGGTCAACGTTAAAGCCTAAACTGGGATGTGTAAAAGGTCCTCCTGTGCGTATATGTCTGCACGCCATACAGTTTCTGCATGCATAAGTACCTATTCTCTCTGACCTAGGAAACTTAGTAAAATCAGCAGTTCTATAACACAAATAGCTTTTCAAGGACCTATTATTGCAAATGGTAAAGTTAGGTTTTCACCTACCATCCCTTTAAGCCCTTCAACTGTAGACAAAATGTCCCAGTTCTTATTAATAACCTCACATACCACATTACTGTCACTATCAAAGGTTAAAGGCATTCATAGCACATTGTTGGTGCTACGTCCAACATCATTCCTATTAACTTCCATCTGTAAGGGAACAATATTCTCATTATAATAAGGTTTACATCTATCATGCCTGGTTCTCCAGGCCTCAAGCATAGATTTATCAATGTCATACCCTTTATATGCTCTATCAATTAATTCTGATTTAAGTTGATCCAAAGCAAGTTGCAACTGGTTGTCATCATTATGTAAATGCATCATGCTAAAAACTTTTCCTTGTATAATATTCTGTTTAGTGTGTTTCGGATGCATACTACTGTTGTGCAACAGGCTGTTCTTCTTCACTGGCTTCCTATACAAACTAGTCATGATAGAATCTAACTCATGCTTGCTGACTTTAACATCAAGAAAATCTATTTCATTAGGAGAATATTTGTGTAAACCTCAGAAAACTCATAGTCCCATTCAGGTATACAATGAAATTAGTAAGAGCTTGTTTAGAACCCTGCCACAACAAAAAAATATCATCCACAAATCTTATGCACCAGGCAATGGATCTACTGAACAGTTCACTAGAAAGTATATACTCATGTTCCCATTTGACCAAAGAAAGGGTGGCATAGCTATTGGAACAAGCAGTGCCCATAGCCATGCCAACCTTCTGTAAATAACGTGTCCCTAAAAACAAAAACATTATTATCCAATACAATCTCAAGCAATGTACAAATCAACTGCAATTTTTTTATTCTCCATCCCCTTATCACAGAGCAACTCTCTCACCTTCTCAATACCCCATTCATTGGGAATGACAGTAAACAATGACTCCATATCTAGAGTCACAAAATAGAAGCCATGCTCAACGTCTCTCCATTTGGAGCTGAGCATATTTAAAAAGGTCTTAGTATCTTTCAAAACTGTTGAACAACTATCCAAAATTGGATGTAAATTTTTCTCGATGTATATGGAAAGGGATTCTGTGGCCCATCATTACCAGAAACAATAGGGAGCATTGGTGGATTTCGCAAGCCCTTATGTATTTTTGGTAACCCATATACTACGGGTATCACAGGATGTTCAACAGAAAAATAATTAAAGATTGACTCAGATATCATACCAGTGATCAAAAGATCAAAAACTAAAAAAGATACTCTATCTGTAATCCCTTTGACCATATTAATGGGCATGCATTTGTATGTATTATCTTCATCAAGTAAAATCAACACCTGTTTGACATACAATTCCTTATGTAACAGCACTATACCCCTCCTTTATCTGCGGGTCGTATCTCAATAGAAGGTAGTTATTTCAACTCTTGTAGTGCCTGGTGTTCATGATAGGACATGTTAAAGATCTGAGGTTTAACATTATTAACAAACGCTTCCCTTATCTGTTTATCACAGATTTCTACAAAGGTATCTATAGTAGCATTACTCGGTGGAATGACTAGGCTTTTTAAACAAGCACTGGGCAGTCATATCTTTCTCAAACATGTCTTTTAAAGTCAAAGTTCTGCCTAACAGTCTCAGATTTTTCAGTTCTTCAGCTAGATCTGCTTTCTTTCACACAATTATTCTAAGTAAGCTGGAATGCTAATAGTATTCTACAGGACTGAGTTATAGCTTTTAGTTGATTCTATATGTTTAAATTCTCTTTATTTTTCTGCAAGGTTTTTCTCTTTGATTTTTCCTTTTATGTAATACTGATAGCATTTCCATCAGTATATTGTATTGTAGTATAGCTCCCATAAGAATTGCATAGAATATTTAAGCTTCTTAATTGTATCTTAATGTATATCTATTTTACTGCAAGTCTTGGTTGTTCCTTTTACTTAAATACTGTTAAGAGTTTATATAAGTATAGTGCATTTTGCCATATCTGCCACAACAGGTGCTTAGAATAATGAGGAGAGGTTTTTGTTTAAATAGAGCTTTACTAGTGTAAGAATCAACAAACATATACATTCTATACATTTTCTTAACAATACAGTAACTTTAGCAACTATCCCTGAAAATATCCAGTATTTCAGCTGTAATTTCTTTTAACTGTACTTGGTGAACCCACTCAGGTGATCAGGAACTGTAAACTCCTGGAAGAAAGAAACTTACAGCATAAAAAAAATCAATGTAGGTCACAGTCGAGACTCTTGATTAATTAATTGGCTTGTTATTAGGGTATTTGGAGAGCACATCACCAGCGCAGTATCAAGCAGTTTGTGTTTTATTTACCCCCCCAAAAAAGTTCTGATAAATAAGCTCTAAGTTTACTTGTTTCCCCTTAGTTGTTGTTGGGTAAAATAGTAAGCTTAATTACCTATAGCTGTAGTGTTTCACCTTATAGCTGTTACTAGTGTATAATATTAAGAAAAACAAAATTACCCTATAGCTGTTTTGTGATTACTGCCATCTGTTACAATTCCCCCAGAGTTTTGTTTACAAATAAGTAAAATCTACTTTAAAAATAAAAATCACTATGGGACTACAGTTCCTTTAACTTCCTACCTACCTTCCACCCAGACCATTTTGTTGATGTTTTTTTCTGATTACAAGCACGCTAACTAGCTCTACCCAAGCCCTTCACCCACGCTTCTCTTGGACTCTCTCCACTCTTCTACCCTACCCCCATTTCCCACCCACCACTGCTATGCTTAAAGTTATTCTCAAATAACCACTCCCTCAAAGTAAAGCAATCTTATCACAGCTAAGATAGATCCAAATTTATTTCATTCCAATTATCCAATTAAACTGTATCATGCTAACTCCCATATATCACAATCCACTTGCTTAACTACCTACTACTTTACATCCTTTAGTGTAATAAGTCATAACCAGACAAAATAATAGTTTTAAATCCCCCCATATCAAAACTCATTTACAACTAACAATTATTCCTACCTACCCATAACATTATTTCTTTAACTTAGACATATCTGAAACATTAGTTGTAAGCAATATGATAACTTTATACCCATCAATGCTGGTATTTCTATTACAGCTCAAATAAACTATTACCACACAAAACTGAACAACACACAATCTACGTACACTATCCCCCTTCCCAGACTCATAACAATTAAAACATACACATTTAATAATAGCACCAATTATCTATAATCCCACAAACATAAATCATGCACCGTTTACCTTACTCCCACAACAATCTTACCCTAATGTTACACAGAAATACAATAAGTTTGCATCAAAATACATAAAATATATGGTTCACTTTGCATTGCAGCTTATACTTAGGGACTTTCACCCTAACGCTGACCACCAAACAAATCCAACCCATCAAGATCTTCATACCCCAACCCATCCCCAACAACTCTCCCCAGAAAAGCTATGGACTTACTACTACTTAATATAAATCTTAGAAGCGTCATGAACAAATTCAAGACTTGCATGCCACCCTTGCTCTATATACGCCATATATAGCCCTTATAAGAGAAACCTGGCAAAAAACAGACATCTCTAATAAAGAAATACTTCCCCAGGATACAATACACATAGGCTAGAGAGACAACAGAAAAGAGATGGTGGTATCGCCTTTGTATACAAAAACAATCTCAATTTACAAACTCTAGACCTAACCATCCCAAACTTTAACAACACTGAAATACTGTTTACTAAACTAACAATTAATCTAAAGAAACATCTGAAAATCGTGGGAGCCTACATTCAACTGGGAACAGTCTGACTATCTAGAACACATCCAAAATTGGGCAGCAGCATCACCCCCCCCCTCAGGAACCAATTATAATGGGTGACTTTAATGTGGACTGGCTCTTCTGCAACTTCCAGAATCCTGCTGACCAAATTAACCTACACGGTTTCTCATAAACAATCCAGACTTGTACTAGAGTAGACAGAACATCAAATAAACATTCAGTCCTAGGCTGGATCCTTACAAATAGTCCAAATTTATCCCAATACTCTGGCTGTCTCCCAGACAAACTCAGTGACCATATTCCAACTTACATTCTCTGACACCAAATAAATCCACATAAACTTATCACCTTCTACCAAATCCTAGATAAGAAAAAAATGTATCCCCAATGACTTCATAGCTACTTTAAAAATATGGAACCAGGCACCAGTTAAAGATCTCCTTTTAGACACTGCAGTTGAATACTTTAACTCAACCTTCCTCAATATCCTAAACATTTGCCTCACCCCCAGAACAATAATAATAAAATCCAATTATGCCCCCTGGCTAACCAAAGAAACAAGATCTTTGTTAAAAACTAGAGATAAGGCCTAAGAGAAATGGCTCAATGACAGAATAACAACTAACAAACAAACATATGTAGAACTATGAAATAAAGCTAAAAAAAGTATTAGGACAAAATAAATTACTATAGCAGTGTCCAATCAAAAAATCAAAGAAACCCAGAAAAATTCTGTGCTGCCATCCAAAAAACCTTCAGCCAGGACAAACTAGTACTCCATCCCTAACACTCACCGGTGCTAGAGACAACATAGCTTTGCAATTTAACAGATACTTCACTGAATCCATACAACCCCTCACAAACAATAATTGTTATTCCCCTACCCAGACCTACATAGTATCCGCACTAGATCTCAATAAATTCTCTTTCCAAATTATCCCAATAAACACCACAGTTAAATATCTCAAAAGGCTTAAACTTACTGCTCTTGCTGCCGACTATCTACCTGCTGAATATCTAACAATCGCTGCAGAAATAATATCCTATCCAGTATCCATATTAATAAATCGATCCATCTCAGAACAAGTCCCTAAAATTTGGAAAGTATCACATATCATCCCACTGCATAAAGATGGAAACTTGATAGAATTATCAAATTACTGGCCAATAGCTATACTATCACCATTAACAAGAATACTTCAGAGGTGCATTCATTCACAAATCTTAAACTATTTAACACTCAGCATCTTTTTTGACCAAATCATAACACTACCACTACCCTTGTTAACTTTACTAACATTATTAACCACCATCGCAATGATGGCAATTTAGTTTCCTCCATCTTTCTTGATCTGTCCAAAGCTTTTGGTACTGTCTTCCATTCTAAACTCTTAACTATGCTGTCAGAACTTAAACTTAGTCATTCTGCACTTTTTTGGTTCCAGCAATATCTTACTGGTTGTAAAATGGCAACAAAATCTCTCTTCATTACTGTCTGTAACCTTGAGAGTCCCAAAGAGATCTAGTCTGGGCCCTGTCCTTTGTATGATAGTTATTAACAATCTTCATACTGCCACTCCACTTGCCTCCATAGTTCAATATGTGGATGATTCCACCCTGATTTGTGTCACCCCAACACTACGAAAACTGCAAAAAATCATCCAGCAGTCATTTAATGCTGCGGAAGCTTGGCCAAACAATGTACAACTTACGCTTAACCTTACCAAAACAAAACTCATGCTCTGCTATCCAACTTGAGCTGCAGGCACCCACCCACCATTCAATATCTCATCATTAAATCATACAATTATTTCTCCAGTTTCTCAAACAAAATTATTTGGAGTGGTCATTGACCATAATATAAAATTCAACATACACATATCACAGGCCATAAAAAAGTTCACAAAAATAGGAACCATGTACAGAAATCGACACTTTCTAAATAAATCTTCAAAGGCCACTATAGCAAGAACCCATCTTATCTCTGCGCTACTATATGCCTCACAAATTCTTACAAACATTAAGAAATCTGACCCAGCAAAACTTGAAACTTGCTATAATAAAATCACAGACTTTGCCAGAGTAATAAAATTTCAGATCCTATCATTGTTTTGCTTTAAAACAATTATCCTGAATTAGACACAGCATGTTGGCTGCCAAAAATACAATTACTAGAAAATGGAAATCAAAATCTAAACCAATGATATTAGAAATAGTGACTATAGTAACTGAGATAAAACAACTGGTACTGAGCTCTTTAGAAAAGGGTAGGAGCAGACTACATAGGGAAAAATGGAAATTGTGGGAACAGTACATACAGGGAGGAATGAGGTTTAAAAGAAGGCAGGACTTAGATGATCTATGTAATGTTTGACTGAAAATAATTGGGTAGATTATAAGTGATGTATAATGTATGCAACTGGGAGTGTGTCAGTATGGCTTGTGATGTAAAATGCTTGCAACTAGGATTCTGTCTGTGTGGTTTGTTTTTATTTATATCAATGTATGAGTGCTTATGTTGTAAGTGATGGTTTAATAAGGATGTTTCTTGTTTAGAAAAGGGTCAGGAATTGAATAATTTATGTAATGTTACTTAGGTTACATGATATATAGCAATATATGTGAAGTATAACGTTTGTCAATGTTAATTTGTTAATACAGTTTGATTAATTACTTTTGTATAAATGTAAATTTGCCTATATCACAAGTGATAATTCAGTAAAGGTAACAAGTAAAATAAACAAACTGACAAACAGCCAGAATCAAAAATAGTAAACAATAATTTAATAAAAAGTAATGTCTTTCGGCTTTTCCTGGTTAGGGGGTCGCCACAGCGGAACTCCGGTCTGCTAATGATTGGCAGTGGATTTTTATGGTGCCAAGTTGCCAGCCCGATGCCCAACCTTCAAGGAAGGCACATCCATTCACACACGCACCTACCTGCATGTCTTTAGATGTCATTTCACTGTGGGGAGGACATGCAGACTCCACACAGAAGGTGCTCCAGCTGAAAATTGAACAGAGGAACCTCTTGCTGTTAGGTGACAATGCTAACCGTTGCACCACCACGGCTCTTCATTTTGATAGTCAGCTGAAATATTGTTTAATATTTTAGTAGTACTTTGGGGGGGTTTAGTTTTATGTTCTTGTCAGTTTACTTTATTATTATATGATTTTACGATGCAGTAGGAAATGTTTTGAGTTATCTGGATTTATTTTAGTATTTTAACATGCATCTTCAAGAACTTATTCATTTTAGGTAAACTATTGATCAATGTTCATTTTCATATATATAAATGTTGACTTAACATGATGATTTAATTATATATACATATATATATATATATATGTATTCATATTTTTTGTATTCATTTATTATAGGCAATTTATGTATATGTATTCACTAACATATTAAGTAGTATAGAATTTTAATATTTATGTATAGTGTTCAGTTACACGATGAGTGATTTTTAATGGTTATACGGTTAAGATGACATCTAGTGTATCATACTAGATACAGTGTAACTGATGATGTAACAGGAAGTTTGTATACATGGTTTCTATTGGGGCATGATTTAAAAAATACTTTAAAAGCATGATTTGTGGATTTGTTCTGTTTGGTCTGAAGAAGGAAATATTTAACCTGTGAAAGTGCTAACCATTTATTAAATTATTGTTTACTATTATTTATCCTGGCCTTGTGTCGGTTTGTTTATTTTACTTTGTTTCTTTTCGGTACGTTCATATTAATTTTAAATTAACCATTTGTCCTAATTGCTGGTATTTTTTTCTTTGAAATTCAATAAAGGTGTTTTAAAAATAAATAAATAAATAAAACAACTATCCTGGCTTGAACTACAAAATCTACTTGCTTATAATCAACTCATCTTCGCCCATCAAATACTGAATTAGCCAGAAAAAATACTAGTACTTCACAATCTATTAATACCCTACTCCAATAACAGGATATTGTGTTCTATTAACAAATCCTTCCTAAATATATTTAAGCCTAACAATGCACCTGGGGTTTCCCTTTACTCCAGCTGCATAGCCAAAACTTGGAATTCCCTGCCATTAAATATCAGAGCAACTACTAACACTTCCAACTTTAAAAAAAATTCTCAAATCCCACCTATCAGACTCATGGACCTGCACTTCCACAACCCTGGTTAGGAAATAGATGTCTTAAGGCAGCTAAAGGAACACAACCTGTTAGCTTTGTATTTGAATAGTACACCCCTACTGAGGATATGTACACTTAACTTGCTTGTTTTCTACCTACAATCACAATGCTGCTATTTTTGTATCCTATCTAACTATATGATTGTATCAATGAAACGTATAACGTATTTTCATTTTGTACTTGTATCTGAGATTGAATCAATATTTGTATCTGTACTTTGTATATGTGTCTTAAGATTATTTATAAATGTGGTGCTTTTCTCCCTGGACCTCTGCTGAAAAGGAACATTTTGTCCAGTCAGACTTTCCTGGTAAACAAATGTAAAATAAATAAATGTTGACCTGTAACCTGCTTAATTTTTAAAAAATGCTTAAGGGAGGCTGAAAGAGCTTCCAGTTTTCTTATTCAGTAAATGGCTTGGAAGAATTGTCACCAAGGTTAGTTGCCTTTCATAGAGTAAGGTAAGTCAGATGCAATGCATTATTGACTGAATTCTGCAGGTAAAACTTTCAGGAATTGTTAGTTTGATTATTTTTTTTTTTTATCATTAATTTGCCATGGACAGAATTGTTCTTTTAGCGTTCTGCAAATTATGGAGAAAAGCTTGTTTTATTTTGTTGTAAGTTTGTTGATGAACAGAGCAGTATTTGAGTTATTTTAGGAGTAAATATATGACTAATCTATTGTTTATGCTATGGATATTTTTCTGTAAGGAGCCATGATTAAAGAGTGGTTCATTTATTATTTATCTTGGCAATATTAACACAAACAATTTTAAGGTGTGAACCTGGGATATGAGACTGAGTGGAGAAGTTATGGGTTGCATGTTGTGATCAACTTCAGCAGGCCAAAATGCATTTTATTCAGCATTTTAGGATGGCAATGCACTTCTCCCATGTCCTGCTGCATTACCTCCCTCTGTCAACCACACCACTGAAATTCACCCCAAATATAGCACTCTATTTTTGGATTCTCTAACTTACCTTCAGGCAGCACATAAGGTAACATATATTCCTAACATACATGTCATCTTGGAAGTACTTATGATGATACAAGTTTTTAACTCAAGAATCAAAATTAGCCATTGAAGAATGTGCCCAGCTGCCACTAACTGAATATCCATCCATCCCCAACCCCTTTTCCTATTTTTGTACATGGGGTCAGAGTGTTACTTTAACTGTGACCACGTAGAGCCACTGTTCACACTGACTGGTAGCCCTACCATGATTGTTCTTCCATATCACAAATGCATACAGTCACATCTACAGCCATTTTAGAGTGTAAAATGCGCCTACTGCATATCTTTGGAGTATGGGAAGAAAGAAGAGCACCTAGAGAAAATCTGTGTGAACTTAAGGAGGATATGCAGACTCTACACAGAAGACACCTCAACTAAGAATCAAACCGGAGACCCTCTTGCTGTGAGGCGGCACCAGTGTGCCACACTTTGCCAATTAAATGGTGCCAAACACTTTTAGAAAAATCACTAAAGTGACATAGAGCAGTCTCTGTGATACCTTTTTTGCTAAATTACATCTCTTCCCACATTTGGACTGCTGCATACCTACTCACATCCTCACTTATGTTTATAATTCTGATTAAAAAACACTACCTATCTCTTGCCAAAATATATATTTTCCAGGTATTTTTTGGAACACTTGCATCCACTTCTACTTCCTTCCTGACCTAATCATTTCTTTAGCTGAACTTTACTCAGATTCCAGATGCTTCACCTTCTCAGCCCAATACAGCAGGAATAATTTCTATTGATTAGTCAGAGCTTCTAATTGCTTAGAGTTTGTCACCAGGTATCTTAAATTATGCCAAAAACTGAAGCTGCAGTCTACCTGCTCATGTAAAAACATGTGTAACACATATATCCCCTCTCCCTTTCTGCCTAATCACACACCATTACAGTTGTTTTAAAGTGTTGCTGTTCCCCACTCACCTTACTCATTTGTCCACCCCTCTACTTAGAACTATACAATGTAACTGTCCAAAAGGCTTTCTTGATTAGTAGAGGCCACAACAAATCAAATAGTAACTTTTAGAGTAGTGCTAATGTATCTTGACAAAGTCCTACTTTATGTAAAGTCATTTTAGTGTTCTGTTATTTGTATTAACTGCATTTAAATGCTTGACTTTTTTTTTTCCAAATTGTGTTTAAGAAATGGTCCATAAAACCAGTCCATATTTTATTAAATAACTAAATAACTAAATAAAAAGAAACTAAACTTTTCTGAAGCAATTTCAATTCTACCAGATACCACCAAAAATTCAGCATAACAGCAGACTCATCTGAACTCTGCCCCCCCCCCCCCCCGAATGCTCTTCATCTGAAATCTTAGGATAAGTTATTTGGGTAGGCTATTTTATTGCCTCCTAAAGGCTTGCTGCATACAAAAGTAATGGTTTGTCACATTACTACTGTGTGTCTGAGAATACCTTTGCAGAAAGATCAATGCATCCTGTATGTGATATTACATATGTTAGAATGCATAGTGGGACATAGAAAAAAGAGACAGAGACTTATTTTTGTTTTCCAACTTTCTCATTTGTCTTAGTGACCTTAGGGTTGGTATATATATATATATATATATATATATATATATATATATATATATATATATATATATACAGAGAGAGAGAGAGAGAGATAAAGGTGTGGAGCTTGTCACCCTCTGCAAAAAAAAAAAAAAAATCGTTCGGAGTATCGGGTTCCATTCTGAGTGTTACTGATATGGATGCACAGTGTTGATCCTGGAAGTAAATACTGACCCCATTTAGTCAGCTGTTGTCTAGTAGAATTCAGGATATCCACCCAGCAGTATGCCTTCAAACTGTCCTGTATGTAAGCTATTTTCCTTTTTAAAAATCAAAATATCTGTGACTTCATACTACAATAGTGCATAATATAATAACAAAGAAGTGCCCACCTGAAGGTGTTCTTGGAACAGATCTTTTAAGACTATACATCTGCTCATTGTGCCAAAAGCCACTCAACTATAATCAAGACTGTCAAAGACAGAAAGCTGAATATGGTTTTCTGTGGATGGAGGTAACAAACTATCTGAACCCCCATAAAGGTGCCGTATCCCCTTTCTTAGAATATTATTAGTCCAGATAAAATCACTATAGCTAGCAGATCAAAAAGACTCTCTCTGATATCCTTCCTGGTACTGATTTTATCTGCACTAATCCTTTGTACTCTGTTTCTTGTTAGTCTTGTCACCCTCTGTGTCACAGGTAGGATGCCAAACCTTACTTGAGCTTTCTGGATTACCTCTGCCTTCTTAACATAGTAATTTCTGGGGCTAATCTACCTAAAGGGTAATGGGAAAAAACATTTAAGAGTTTTCTTCAGTCACCTTGTTTTTCACCTCATACTTTGCTTTCAGAGAAGTGGCTAATGGCCACAAATCCAACTTCCAAAGTATACATTCGTTGACATAAACTGTGACCTGGCCTCATCATAGTAAATATTAAAGTATCACTTATCCAAACTGCATAGCATTACATGTATTAATGGTCACAAGATGGGGATTTAAAAGCTCTTGGTTTAATCCCTAAATTATTTACAAAAACATCACACACTTTTTAGGGGACAAAGAGAGTTTAATACTCTAGATAAATAACATATTTAACTGTTTACTTTGAAAAGGGTTAAATAGATAGCTATGTATTTTGTATCTTGATGTTAGAAATACTTCAGAGTAGGCTATTAATATTATAAAAGAAGGAAAATGATTTTTTCCATCAATAAAGTGTAATATTTATAGATTGCCTTTAAAAGGAAACAGCTTTCAAGATGTAGTCAAAAAGTACATTGATATGAGCAGGTATGAAAATGCCTAATAATATGCTTGTGAGTCACTGAATCTACTCAATCAAGGCATTCACATTTCTTGGAGCCACTAAATTATTTATTGGAAAATTTAACAGGATAACGCACATGCACACACACACACACACACACACACACACACACACACACACACACACACACACACATATATATATATATATATATATATATATATATATATAGTAATACATACTCTGAAACACAAACAGAGGTGGATGTAT
Source organism: Protopterus annectens (assembly GCF_019279795.1). Taxonomy (NCBI): domain Eukaryota; kingdom Metazoa; phylum Chordata; order Ceratodontiformes; family Protopteridae; genus Protopterus; species Protopterus annectens. The sequence continues at coordinate 148,434,715 of NC_056728.1, read as the reverse complement.
GTAATTGGCAGGGGCTGTAGGTGTTAAAATAATGTTTTTTCTTATGATTTTTTTTTCAATCTAAAAATAAAATCAATATTTTTTGCTTCACTCAAAAGAGCGTTCACTTTTCCATATATATGGATTCACTTTATAACACTGAAAGCTCAAAACACTGAAACTCAAAACATTGAAACCAAAACACTAAAACACTGAAACTTCAAAATCTTGAAAACTCAAAACACTGAAAACACATATCATACATACTGAGTTTAAACAACATAAATCACAGCACTTTCCACCAAGTGTAAGCAGGGGGGCAAGGCCCCTGCATCCCTCATGTGGGGGACTGCGCCCCCCACACCCCATGCTACTTATATATATATATATATATATATATATATATATATATATATATATATATATATATCAACTCCAAGATTGCACTTTACTACACTTGGTGGAAAGTGCTATGATTTATGCTGTTTAAACTCAGTATATGTATGATATGTATTTTCAGTGTTTTGAGTTTCAGTGTTTTGAGTTTTCAGTGTTTTGAAGTTTCAGTGTTTTGGTCTTCTGTATTATGAAGTTTTCTCATTTTCAGTGTTTTGAGTTTTCAGTGTTATGAAGTGAATCCATACATATATATATATATATATATATATATATATATATATATATATATATATATGTGTGTGTGTGTGTGTGTGTGTGTGTGTATGTGTATACGGGTACAGTATATTTGGTGAGTCATTCACATGATCGAAAAACAGTCATATTTTTACATCAAATTGCTTTAGATCAAACAGTATGTAACTGAGTTTGTAGTATTTAAACCAAAGATTACACAACAGTGGGGAAAGGAACATCATCCCTTTCCTACTGTTGTGCAATCTCTAAGTTGATATATTTATGTAGTAGGGATGTTGGGGGTGCAGTCCCCCACATAAGAGGTGCACAGGGGCTTTCCCCAAAAAGTGATTGTTTTGTTTTTTCTGAACATTTATGTGGTTTATTTTGATAGAAACATATTTTAAATTTTATATTTGTTAGTGTGAGTGTGACATAAACCTGCATATCTATATCTATATCTATATCTATATCTATATCTATATCTATATCTATATCTATATCTATATCTATATCTATATCTGTCTACAGACAAACAGAGATAGATACAGATATATAAGTTACATTTTGGGATGAAGCAATAATATTTATGGCTGCAGATTCAGGAGTTAAGGTATTAATTTAAGAATTTCTAATAGCAGGAGAAACAAGTACTAGAACACTATTTCTGTTATCAAAGTAGTACAGGAACTGTGCTCCTATTAAGTTTCCTCACTGACAAATTAAACTGATAAAGCCAGTACTATTCTGAGTAATCAACTTTAGGCAAATAAAGTCAGATTATTAAAAGAAAGAGTAGAAATTAAATGACCTCACTGAAAACGGTGACCACTAGTTTTATTTTTTTTCACTGTGCAGAACATCTGAGGCTAGTTTAGAACCTGGGTACAACAATGAGTCGGCATAGTGAACAGTTAAAATTAAAATTAGAATGCTGTATTATATAGGCTTATGTAAAGTTGTGTGACATTATATGTCATTAGTTGTAGCCCCACACAATTCAAAAAGCAGTGCCAATAAGCACAGAGTGCAAGATTATAGTTGTGCAAAGGCAATACCTGACCCATTATAGCCCAAGATACCTGTTAAGCAGAAACAAATTCAAGTTAAACATAAAAGCCAGCATAATGTATCTCTACATCTACAAATCTTTACCTGTCTCTCTCTTTCCATTAAAGATTAAATATAATTCTTGATTTGTAGTGTGCTGGGGGGATAAAATATACTCTGTCCATTCCACTTCCGACAGCTTTGACATGTATGTTCTAATTCTGCACCTCTTCTGAGATAATCTTATCCAAAAAACCATCAATTATACTAGGCTGTAGCATGGAAAGAGCTACAGAATGAATCCCTAGCACAGAATCACCTGAAAAAAATAGTGTAACAACAGGGGATCCGGACACATGCTCGACTAGCATATGTCCGAATCACAAACATTGAACACACATACACGAAAGCGCTTAACATCGACAAGTGCTTCCGTGCATGTGTGCTTGTTTCATAGATCAGACTACAGTGTGGGTAAGGGAAAATTCCCTTTTCCCCACTGTAGTGCAATCTTGGAGGGAGAATAATAAAGTAGGGGGGTGTGAGGGGTCCAGGAGGGTGAAGCTCCCCTGCAGAAACATAGATTTTTTTTTGAACTACACATACACGGAAGCACTTTTCGATGTTAAGCGCTTTCGTGTATGTGTGTTCGATGTTTTGTGATTCGGACATATGCTGGTTGAGCATGTGTCCTAGACCCAACAACAGACACATACAAAAGATACAAAAGATTAAAACAATATGTCATAAAAACAAGAGTCTCGGTTGCCTCGGCTAACCCCATTGATGGGTTAGCCAATATGCCAAAGCAAATATATGCATGCTGTATTAAAGCTTTTGTTTCATTTATACTTGAGTGTAAGTGTGAAATAATGTCAATAAATTAATACTGGACAAGGAATGCATTCATTACAATTAGAAATGCGCAGTAATGCTACTTATTGTGACAACTGTAGGTGGAAGTGCATACAAAAATTAAGGGATGGTGCAAAAAGCAAAAATCAAAGCATAGTTCAAAACAATACAGTTCCATTGCTCTGCAAAGCTTCATATCAATGCACCGTTAGAACTATTACCAAATGTTAAATGATTTGTGATTAGATCTTCAACTGTTCTTGTTCAGGCAAGTGCACACCTGTGTCATGGATAATTGGACCCCATATTTCTGGTTTACATGCCTTAAGAAGTTCTATTGAATGTGGCTGCCTGTGACTTCATCAGATTTTCTTTTTGTATTAATGCATACAAAGTAAGCTCTTCTTTCTGTTTTTTTTTTTTTTTTTTTGAAAGAGGCAGACAGGCTTCTGTGATAATCATTTCCCAAAATCTAAATGAACAGATAACAGTAATGATATTAATGTCTGCATGCATGCCAAGAGAACAGATAGTCACGAAGGATCCCTGCTCCTGCAGATGAAGTATTTTTCTGTTATCACTGAACAAGATCAACAACCATAGCCTAATTTAATATATTTAAGTTATCTTTTATCAATAAAACCTGAATAATGAAGAAATGGCATACACCATATGTGACAGAATATGGGGCTCAGATTTGTCACCTGAATTTATAAAAATGTCCTTTTACATATTTAAAAAGAAAAGTAAAAGTCTACATTCATAATAATAATTTTCTGCATAAAAAATGTGATGGTCACATTTGCATAGAAAAATATACTTGTGAATGATACAATAGAATGCTGCATTTGGAAGCTAAAAGCTAAAGAAAGGCAACATATTTTTTTCATAAAAAAGGATGGTTAAAATCAAAATGCTTTCTTAGTAGTATTGTAAATCAAAGCAATTCAAAGCATTTTTATCATCTAAATTCTTTCTGGTTTACTGAAAAATGTTATTTCATCTTCATGCTGCATGTGTGCTTTGGACACCCATAGCAACTGGTTCTCTTGATGAATGCCATGAGCCTATTAGTCTGATATAGTATGTGTACTCTGGTTATTTGTGTGTCCCCTAGAGAGAATACTGTCCAGCATTTGGTGTCAAAGAGAACATTTCCCTATATATATATATATATATATATATATATATATATATATATATATATATATATATACACACTCACATGTAATAAGGCAAGAATTATTGCAAAAAACGATGTAGCAGTTACAGAGTTCTATTGACATTACAGTAATACCCTGTAACAATGTCGGAATATAAAACATACAGATAATGATGACTGGCTTTGTAAGTTCAACCCACATCTCAGATACTGAAATGACTCATACAAATTTCTATTAACAATGAAGAGGAGAATAACCCATATTTATCTTACTGATAACACTAAACTCCTTTTCAGCCTCACTGATGGAGTAGAGGGGTAATATCCAAACTATAGCCTAGGTGGCTAAAGTTCTGTTTTTCAGCTTGGTTGCTTGATGGTAAGTCAGGGAGGCAGGGTATGTCTGTCACTGGAGGAGTGGGTTAGTAGTGATGGAAGAGCTTTTCAGCCTCACTGATGGAGTAGAGGGGTAATATCCAAACTATAGCCTAGGTGGCTAAAGTTCTGTTTTTCAGCTTGGTTGCTTGATGGTAAGTCAGGGAGGCAGGGTATGTCTGTCACTGGAGGAGTGGGTTAGTAGTGATGGAAGAGAAATGTTTCATACCCCTAACAAATGCTGAGACAAGAACTGAAACAGAGATCCTACATTCATTAACAGTGAAGCTGCCCCCCACCCCCAGATTCACTTGACGTTCTGGTAGGGAAACCTCATGGAGGGGTGGTTAGTATAATAGTTAAGATCTTTACCTTGGAGATGCAAGTTACAGGATTTGATTCTGACCTGTGGTTATTGATTAGGCTTATAAAAGTTTACAGACCGATAGCTTAGTATTTGCCTGTGAACCATTGTGTCAAGTGATGACATTTATTTATAATTTGTTTACCGTGGTAGTACTGGACCATTTGTGGGCACATACCTCTCAACTGTACAGATTTCCATAGAATGTCCAGATTTTTGCCTAAAAGTTTTGGTCCGTTTTTCATAAAATTGAGGTTTTATGGCAAATTAGTGGTGAATCATTAAGGACTGAAGTTAGAAAATAATGACAAACATTTGAGTTTCAGACTTCATACCCTTCAGTAAATTCATGTTAATGCAGAACCTGTTATTCTGTCAACTTTCTAAGTTTGTAAAAGCAATATTTAAAAAATGTCCCTGTTTTTGGGCCTTTGTCCCACTTTTATGTATGGCTTTGTCCAGATTTCTTGCTCTAAGAATTTGAGAGGTATGGGCACAGCCTAGATGAATAGAATTATATAATTCTATTAAAAAAAAATTAACAAAGCATATTTACAGATATAAGGATATACTAAAAAAAAAAAATATATATATATATATATATATATATATATATATATACACACACACACACACACACACACACACACACACACACACACACACACACACACACACACACACATCTGGGTTCACTTTATAATCTCGAAATTCTGAAATACCGAATTTCAGAATACCGAGATCATAAAGCCGAAACACCACAATACCGAATGCCCATAATTGCGAAATTCAAAATCCCGACACTTACATACACACACTCACATGCACATAACTGCCCCCCACATGCAAACAAAACTAAGACACACACACCCCCAACTTATATATTCTAACTCAGAAACCGCACAATCACACACACAAAGGCAACTCACACCCACACATTTCACAGCCCCTTGCACACACACATCACAACCAAAACACACACTAACATACACTACAGCACATAATCTACACACTCATACAAACTTACCTGCACTTACATCCATTCATACACCGCAACACCAGAAGCTCCGAACTTCGGTATTTCAAATTTCGCGCTTCTGGTGTTTCACGATTCCGAGCATTCGGTATTCTAATCTTGGATTTCTGAAATTCGGTATTTCAGAATATCGAGATTATGAAGTGAACCCATATATCTATATATATATATATATATATATATATATATATACACACACACACACACACACACACACACACACACACACACATATATATGTATACATAAATATATATATATATATATATATATATATATATATATATATATATATCTACATACAAATTTACAGGTGGAAAAATATTTTACACCATTTAGGTCAAGAGGCAGTTTGCAATGTCAGAACATGGATAGAAAAGTGGAATGATGCATAGCAGAGGTGTCTGGATAAGATATAACCATAATGACCAAGATAGCTTAAGTTTCAGGAATATCAGCATGTCATTATATAGAGAGGTATAAAGACATTAGAAGTGGCAAGTGAAAATAGTTGCAGGAAAGGATACCTTGGGGAGAAGACAGAGAACAGGTGTGAGAGCCATGCAGGGGGAAAGGAGTGGAAAGGAGAAGAAGTGTGAGTGAGATATAAAGAGAGGAGGGAGGGAGGATGAATGAGAGGCAGTACGTTAGAGGATGACAAGATAAGGAAGGATAAAGCAGGGATAACGGGGAGTGGGAGAAGCCGCAGGGGTCATGTAACATGACCTAAGTGAATGCAGCTGCACTTTGCATGGGTGAAGAGGTGTTCCTTGAGCTGTTGTCTGCAGTCTGAGTACTTTTGGACATCTTGGATTGAGAGAGGAGTGAAGTCACATAATTTAGATGCTAGAGTGGAGAATGCATGGTCAGCGCAATAAAGTTTAGTTTTTAGCGTTAGTAGGGTAGTTTGAGATTGAGAGATACCCCTGAGATAATATGTGTAGGGTTTGGTGAAAATTTTATGAGAGAGAGGGGACAATGCCTCAGGAGAAAGAGCTTTGTGAGTTAATGATCCTAGTAGGAGATTGGTTCTCAAATGTACTGGGAGCCATTTAGCTTTGTGAGAATTAGGCAGTGGTGTTCATTATTGGAGGAGTTCATAATGAACCGGCAGGTTTTATTTCAGATGGTTTGTAAGGTAGTGACATTCTTCTTTAAGGCTGCAGCTACTGCCCTTAGTAGTCCATATTCAAGATGAGATAAGAGTATTCATTTGCCTATGGCAGCTTCGGCTGGCTTGGACAGAAGAGTTGATAACTTGTTCACCCAGAACAGTAGTGTGTTGATCTTTCTGTGTCTCATTGTGTGTGTCTGCATGTGTGTGTGTGTGTGTGTGTGTGTGTGTGTGTGTGTGTGTGTGTGTGTGTGTGTGTGTGTGTGTGTGTGTTTTGAATGTGTAATTGAAAGTTAAGAGATTGTCTAGCCAAATGCCAAGATATTTGAATGATGTGGTAGAGTCTGTTGTGGTATTTTTAACATCTTTAATATCATTATGCGGTTTATATCTACTAATATGTGAATCTAACTGCTGTCAACTGTATTGTTCCGTCAAGAAGATCAGTAGGATTTTTGCACTCATTCTCAAGTGATCACAATATGTTAATAACTGTCTTTGTGCTGCACATCAGATCTGTACTTCTATTTACTTTGCTTTGAGTTTATCACTGAAAGCTGAGTTTGCGCTTTCTTTCAGGGACAGTATTTCATGCAAAGAAGAGGCAAAGATCTGATATTATGAAATTAGGCAAGTAAACTTCTTTACATAAAAAAATGCAATTTTGTTGGGCTATTTCTGGGTGCAACTCCAAAAACATGAAGTAGGTGTATTGGACACCCTAAAGTGCCTATAGGTTTGAGCATGTGTGTGTGTGTGTGTGTGTGTGTGTGTGTGTGTGTGTGTGTGTGTGTGTGTGTGTGTGTGTGTGTGTGTGTGTGTGTGTGTGTGTGTGTGTGTGTGTGTGTGTGTGTGTGTGTGTGTGTGTGCGTGCGTGTGTGTGTGTGTGTGTGTGTGTGTGTGTGTGTGTGTGTGTGTGTGTGTGTATGTGTGTGGTGTAAAAAAACAACTGCAGCAGGGCATTGGCTTGGGATGATTGTCACTGTTGATGTGACACCACAACCCCATTTGCAAAAATGGGAAAGGGGTTGTGGATCGATGGATGGATAGATGAATGGAAGGATGGATGGATGGATGGATGGATGGATGGATGGATGGATGGATGGATGGATGGATGGATGGATTTCTGGGTGCTACTCAAAAGGTTTATAATCAAGCTTAGTTATGAATCAAGGATCCTCTCTAGTTTCTGCTTTTTATAGATATCTTCCTACAGATTACACTTCTCAGATTTCATCCTACATGCAGACAACCTTGTACGCTTTAGATTTCATTCTGTATATACTTAATTAAAACAAGATCTGCAGTGGAACCTTCAAAAACTTATTAGCTAGATAAAAAAATGAATTGGAATAAAACCAAAAGTTTGTTTTCTGTGACCGTGTTTGGATTACAGGCACTTCCTAAATTCCATTTTCATATTTTCTACAATAACCACAACATTGCAATTATTACTTTTTTTAAATTCCTTGAATCAGCCTTTTACAGGACAAACAACCCTGAGTAACCAGAGTCCAAATTAAATGGGCATGCTTTTGGTGAAATAAAATACTCAGGTTTCTCACACCAGAGGTTAAGGCTGCCATTGGAAAATGCATCCTTTAACTACAATCTATCACAACTTTATCCCACACCAAAGAAATACAAAAGAAGAAGTCCTGGTCTTTAAAGTATATACAATAAAATTGCACATTTAATTTCCTTTTCCCATCCTCAAAACTTAATTTTACCACATATTCATGTGCTCAGTTCCTGTAAAACAGCACTTAGACCTTATATTTTTCAACTCTCATCTACAAAACATTAAACATTAAATTATTTTTCTCACTGCATCTATCTTCCAAGCTACTGAACATTCTATGGATGAACTTAGGTTCTACTAAGTCACTGGCCATGTCTGGTCATGCATTTTTATTCCTAGGGCTAAATCTGTGGCATGACCTTCCAAAAATAGTTGAAGTTTTATAAACATTCTTTCATTTTTTGCCAAGACTTTTACACTTCCTTAAAGCCAAATTCACCTGTCTCTTCTTCTCACAGTCCACTATTATATATTTCATGAGCAGCTTCTGAATGAAGAAAACACCACAGGAGCTGTACTGCTCCAGATAACACATACAATGGAAAAAGAGAAGGAGCCCACCCTAAAGATGTAAGAACAGCACTAAGGAAAATGAAGTCAGGGAAAGTAGCAGACTCAGATGAGGTCACAGCAGATAGGATAAAGATGTTGGGTAGGATAGGGGAGAAATAGCTCCTGAGGGTACTCATAGCAGTGTGGCTAGAAAGGCCTATCCCAGATGATTGGAGAATAAGCATACTAGTGTCAGTGTTAAAGAGCAAAGGGGACAGTCACAACTGTGGGCAGTATAGAAGTACCAAACTCCTATCACACTGCCTGAAAGTTTTGGAGAGGGTGACTGATAAATAGATATGCAGATTAGTAGAAAGTAAAATTGGAGATGAGCAGTTCAGATTCAGATCAGGCTACAGCACAAATGAACCAACACTAGCAGTGAGACAGATATTTGAGAAGAAGTTAGAGATGAAGAAAGAGTCTGAATGGGAATTCCTAGACTTAGAGAAAGCATATGACAAGGTTTCAGGAAAGTTGATTTGGGCAGCCTTGTGGTAGTTTGAAGCCCCAAAAACATTGGCAGAATTAATTCAGACTATATACAAGGATCAAAGAGCGCATGTATGAACATTATTCGGTCTCACAGAGAGGTTCCAGGTGGGTGTGAATGCTCACCGGGGTTAAGCTTTGAGCCCATGACTGTTCATATTGATGATGGACAACATTAGCAAACAGGTTGGAGGGGACAGGTCAACAAGCTGCTGTATTCAGATGATATGGTATTACAGGCAGACTCTGAGAAAAACTGAAGGCCTATGGGATGAAAGTGAGTACAGATAAGGCCATTGTAATGGCAGCAAATGGGGGAAATCAGAAGAAGGTGAGAATTGAGATAGAAGGGAAAATAGTGGAACATGGTGACAGCTTCAAGTATTTGGGAAGGGAGGTTGAGGAGAAGGGAAGTCTGAAGGAGGCGGTCAAAGATAGAATCAAGGGACTGCAGCCACTTGGCACAGAGTGTCAGGGATAGTGTATGACAAAAGATTGGCAAAGAAGCTGAAAAGTAAGGTGTACAAAACAGTGGTGAAACCAGTACTACTGTATGGTACAGAAACCTGAGCAGTGAAGACAGAGCAGTTGTGGAAGCTAGAGGTGATGGAGATGAAGTGCCTGAGAAGGGTGGTAGGACGCACACTGTGGGACAGACGAAGAAATGATGGCATAATAGATAAAGCCAAAGTAGCTCCAATTGCAGAAAAGGTCAAATAGAGCAGATTACACTGGTTTTGGCACATATGCAGAAAAGCAGAAGACAATCTGATGAAGAAGATTTGAGACAGATAGGAAGAAGGCAAGAGGAAACAAGGGCATGCAGCAAACAGGTGGATGGATTGTGTGAGAGAAGACCTGTGACAGTCATGCATGAGTGTCGAAGAAGGTTGAAGAGTGGCTTTGAAAATAATTATTTATTTTTATTTTATTTTACATTTATTTTACATTTGTTGGCCGGGGTAGTCTAACTGGATACATGTCCATTTTCAGTAGACGCCTGGGGAGAAAAGCTCCAAAGAAAAATCAAAATAGTTGTAATACTAATGAAGGTTACAATAATATAGGCAAAGTACATATTTGTATACATTGTTACAGTTAATTTAATATGACAATACAATTTAGGAGATCACATAAGATAAATAATTCTGAAGAAGTAATCTTATAGATGATTATTTAATTTACAGTTCCTGATTTCTCTGGTAATAAGGAACAAGAAACTTAGTCAAAGAAAGGTAGTAGAAGTAAAAGTGTTAATAAAAATCAGTCAAAGGTTATGCAGGGTTACAACAAGGGCATAGCCAGTGTGTTTTAATGTGAATTTTAAGTTTTTGCTTGAAGAGTGTTAGGGAGGATAGTGATGTAAGTTCATTAGGTAGAAGGTTCCAGTTTTTCCCAACTGTGTTTGAGAAGAATGATTGTGACAGTCTACATAACACCCTGACCCCATGTAGAAAATGGGAAAATGGGGTTGTTGAGGATGATGAGTTTTGTTACAGCAAGGATTAGGCATACCAGGAGCTCTGGATCAGTAAGACACTCATGTATCACTCATTGCATAGCAGAATATGGTTATAGAAGAAACACCTGCCTAGCTGATTCAATTCACAGATGTTAAGTGGTCAGGGTTAAGAAGCATCCCTAATAGGTTTCTTGATTGAGAGCTGGAACCGTTGCAGACCCCTGAAGACACCTCTGCTCATCCATCCTTGAACATTCTGCATTTTCAGCCATGCCAAATTGTTGTCTGCTATGCTTAGCACTTCCAAAAAATTCATGTTAACATGCAGAGGGGGAGACTGCTCAGCTTGAACCCTACCTGTGTTTACTACCCCGTATCAAGTTGTCTGCCATTGCAGCAGATTTTTTGGGACTCTACATTTCAACAGCTCAGGTATTGTCTGCCACTGGGGCTTTAGAACCTAAAAAGTTTGTGTGCAGATAGCTTCTCATTATTAGGTTATTGGTATGTGACCAAGGGAGTTTTTCTCTCTTGTTTCATCTTTTCAACTAGCTGCTAGAAGAAAGAAGACACAAAGGAAGACATTGGCAGTCACCATCGTATTTTTAGTCAATACTGGGAAGGATTTCCCAGATATTGCATTATATCTCCTAATTCCAGGTATTCATCAAACCTGGGAACCACAGACTTTGATTAAGTTTTAGCTTCCAGGCTGTACAATGTACTTCTCCCCTTACTGAGTGAGTGACAGCTAGGCTTTGACAATGAGATGCAGTCCTTCTCACATCTTTGGGTTACAGTTCAGATTTTTAGCAATACTTGATTCTTGTGATAAGCAGTGCTGGTTCCCATGTCTCCATGCTGAAAAGTCCTGTTCTGCAATAGGTGGAACCAAAGGCTACCACAAAAATTTCTGTTTCTATCTTTAAACCCTGCTTCTGTCTCTTCTTACTCACAAACTCTTTTCGCTGACTACTACTAACAAGTCACACTTGATTCACTAACCCATATAACCAATAAGTCCAAAGTCAATGAAGCAGTAACAAAAAGTAGTCAAAACAGACCAAAGCAAAATATTCCAAGAAGAACATATTGTAAAGTCATATATGAAGAAGAAAATATGGTACTAGATAATATAAATAGGACGAAGGTCACATTTGTTAATGGGAATTGCAACACTACTAATATTGTATATTTAGCCAAATGCCAACTATGTAGTTGTTACTACATAGGCAAAACTGAATGAAAATTTAGAAGGGGAATCTATGAACATTTATATGCAATCAAAAAAAGAGATAGTTGTAATGCTTTAAGTCGACACATACAAGAGACCGACAACACGCACTATTTTAAGTTTGCAATTTTAGAACGTAGGAATTTTAACATTAGAGGAGGTAACTTTAAGGTATACATAGCAGTTAGAGAGGCAAAATGGCAAATACTTACTGATGCCTCCACTAAACCAGGTTTAAATGAATATATTTTGTTAAGACCATTTTTAGTTTGAAGTTCTTTACTATGTTTTTTTATCATGTTTTTTATCATGTATTTTATTATGTTTTTTATGTTCCTCTATCATGATATTCAAAATGTTGTTTTAGGATTATGAACTTTCAAATTTTATTAGGTCATGGTGCAAAATGATTTTAAGACTCTGCCATAAACTTCAATTTATTAATTATAACACAAAACACCATTTATAATAACAGGATTCATACAATTAGGTTATCAACTTTCTCATATTTACATACATTTGAATATTTTTACCCATATATGTATTTTTACTTATTTTTACTTAGTTATAGTACTCGGTTATATAAATTAATGGAATTTTACAAGATTGCTTTTTTATATATTATATACAGTATTTTAAGGAGTTCTATTTATATATAACATACATAATGAGTTTGATAGGTTATTTAAGATACTTATTTATATTTATGTTTTATATAGGCAATGAATGTTTGGTTGTCATTTTTTACATATCATTATGTTTCTTATATTATATTATGCAATGTAATAGAAATGTTATAGATAGAAAAAATAAGATGAATATGTCTTTAAAATTGACAAGAAGTTTGGCACCAAAAAGGCTTTAAAATGGATCATTTAATTAGTTTAATTGATTCTGAGGAAGTCCCCGATACAGTGGATGAAAGTGCTTAATCTTTTTTTGGATTAACACTGCTGGACTTGTTTTTATAGTGTGGTTTGGACTGTTTTATAATGCTGTGTCGAATAAAGAGGAGTATTATAGCTTCGCTGGTTATAGGCTCGTTCTTCTTGGAATATTTTGAATAAGTCCAAAGTCCTTACAATAACCAGTTAGAGTTAGCAGTCTAACCTTCCTCACAATGTCCTACTTATGATTAAATCTAATGTACTTTCTTCATACATTGCTTCTTCTGTAACACACTGCAATTCGACACACAAGGTAACTTACTCCAAGCATCAGTCGTGCTAAACTCATGCCCCCCATCTTCGATAACACAGTTTTATCTCAGAAGCATTACCACTTGCACTAATAGGCTCTTTCTCATAATAGCTATAATAAAAGAGTAAACAGGGCACACAGCCAAACCAGTTAGTAAAAAATTGCAAGAAAATACTAGCCAAGCTAAAGTTTTCACCGTGTGATTCCTTAAAACCTCTTGTAAAAGAGGATACTGGGATATATGCAAATGATCCCTTAAGGACATACTAGCTATAATCACACTTATTACATCATCCTGTCTTTAACTTTCAGTCACCATTCCACCTGATCAGTCTCATAACACAAGCACTTCAAACCATTTGAAACCTTCTTTCATAAAAGTGCCAACAAACGTATATAAAAATCTACCCTTCACAGTAATCCACACCACCAAAAGGCAGTTTTTGATACAGGTAATGCATGTCTTGAACAGTTTAAGAACCAACTCATTATTATGTTATACTTTCCTTAAAATGAGGAAAAGGGAGCAATATATGAATATCTAACCACATTTAATGAAAAGAGTCAAACAAAAGATAAAAAATCAAATGGCGAAGCACTTTCATCCTTTTTAAACCAGTAGGACTTCATCAGAACCATGAATGAAATGATGGCAATGGTTTATAAAACATGAAAACATCATAGTGCATGTGACAGTAGGAATGCAAAAGCTTAAAATGCCAGCAATAACAACATTAGAACAATGATACCTTATAAAAAAAGTCAAATGTACACATGCAATAAACTGTTGGATTCACTGAATAAAAACTGTTGGGAAGTAAAACTGTTACACAATCAAAAATTTTAAGTTAAACGATGTAAAACATAAGTGAAATAAGACTAGCGCGTATGAACCGGTAATAAAAATAGAGACATATTATATATCAATATGTGCATGTAAGTGCATATTTTGTGAAAATATTACTGAATCATGACTGAAAGCAGCAAAGTTAAAACCACAGTGAGTGAATATTATTAAAAAATACAATTTATAGTCATAAAGCTTGATTTAACATTCTAAAATCCACAAAATTACAACTTAGCTGCATTTAACTTAGAATCAGTTGTTCATTGAGACCCATGGTGGCTGAAACATTCAATTTAAGCTGTCACAACAAATCCTTGTAGTCAATATGGAACTCCTAATTGACCCCTTGTTCATCCAGAGTCACCATGATATCAAATTTAAACTTTTTGAATTTATTACACTGTAATAAATGTTTACACAATGCATTATTAGTGGTTCCATAGTAGATATCATAGCAATGTTTATAAATTATTTTTCAAAGAAGTCTTTTTGTTCTACCTTTATAGAAGGAGGAACAGCTAGGGAGCAGCTGAACAAGTAAATAACTCCTGATGTCAAACAATTACCTTTTAAAAAATAACCTATAGAAGCCCAATAGTTGTAGAGGTCCAATTATTCCTGTTCTAGAACATGGGGCACTGTCAACTGGAACCACATTTGATACTCATATATTGCTCCCTTTTCCTTAATTTTGGGTTTTCTAACCCACTGGATGCTATGTCTGGGACCTGATTTTGAGATGTTTTTTAGCTATACAGAGACACGCTAACCTTTTGTGGTTTATATTTTCCTTAAATTACTAAAGTCAGGAGATATACACTTTAACTCTGCCTCTAAAATTAAGCAATAGCCTTACTCAGGCTGCTGGAAAAAAGACATGTCTCAGTATTGCCTGTATAAATTACTAATGGATCAGTTTTGAATCCTCATTCCAGACATTTAACAACCCCACACGCTTGCAATAACTGACATTTGGCTTAAGGATAGCTTCTGCCCAGTTTCATATATGGGAGCCATGTCTTCACATCAAATGTTTTCAATGTCAAATGCCAAAAAAAAACAACAGTCAAAACATCAAAATGAAAAATTCTGCACTACCGTAGTGAATAGGAGGCCAGCTGTTGGAGATTGTGACATACTGGGGATCAGGGAATTGCCCCTTTCCTTGCTGTGGTGCAATTTCTAAGTTATCATATATAACTAGCCTTCCAGAGAGGGAGGGAAATCCACCTTCCTTGGTGGGTGTGGGGGCACAGCCACCCACATAGGGGGTACAGGGTTGGGCTTGCCCCCTGCACACCAAAGCTTTTTTTGGAGGAGATTGTTGCAGTTTCATGTTTTGACCATAGATGTTGTGGCACTTAACATTCAAAATGTTTAATGTAAAGATATAAAGGTTTTATTTCTGCTCAGATTAATGTATTAATTGATACAGAAGAACAGGTACCAGAGCAGGAGGCAGAAAGTCACTGCTAATCATAAAACTTCTCAAAAATACAAACAAAGCCAATGCTAGTGAAAAAATTATATGTAGATTACTGCAAGCCTAGCATTAAATAACCACATCAAATTATATGTATCTACTATTAAATTTCTACTACCCTCCTCCATCATTACCATGCAAAAGGTCCTGCATGAAATAATCCCAACTAAATTTCTAAAAATGCATTTATCTTAGGTGACTTTTATTTGAATACTAAAGGTCCAAAATCCACACAGATTAATATTGCTTTCTAACAGCTGTGTACTGGCCAGATTGTTAAACAACAAGACTATCAACAATCTGATTGGAAATAATTCTACACTGAGTTTAATGGCAATACATATAAAACATATATGCCTCCAAGTCAATATTTATCAAATAGGTAAAGAGACCACTTCCCACTGATTTTAGTTTGGTCTTTAAACATAATAAAAAAAACACCTCAACTAACCACACACAGAGTTGACAATTAAACCAAAAGATCACATTCATAACATATTAAAAACTATATATTGGTTATCCATCTATGCATCAAGGGACCCCCAATATTGCCTTAACATACTCCATTGATAAACTATCAGAGTTCCCTTACAGCTTATTTCCTATAACACATGGACCAATCAGAGATCAGTTAGGCCTATACCTATACCAGTAAAAGCTAAAATGGTGAAACTAAGAGAAAGAAAATAGAAACAATAGAAACAAAACCAAAATAATAATGACATTTCTTATTACTAATTACCACATTGGCAATTCACCCCTAAGGGTTGATGCAGTTGTTCAGTATTTGGGAACTTATGTGGACAGTTAACTAACTTTCAACCAATGAGTCCATTGTTTATTTAAGAAGTCTTTCTATATTGCATAGCTTATAAACAAAGCATTGCATATAATGCCCCTTTTGGCTTGCAGCTGTCCAGACACATGCAACAATTGGAACACCCACAGAGATACCTTACTAAAATTATACAAGGCCTAAACGACATGTCATAAATGCATAGACCAATTCAAAGCCCTGTCAAATACTCAATATCCTATAGACTGCTAAGAGGTGACCTGCATCTGGAATACGAGGCACCCTGCAACCCATGACCCATGACAGCAAGTCAAATAGATTCATAAATACTCGATCTAGGGATCTAAACATCTTCTGCAACATCAACAGAATAGATTGTAGGAAAAGTATATCTCACAGAGGATACCACTAATCTGAAACAGAGTCCACATTAACATAAAACAAAATTCATCCCTGTCCATATTCAAATGCAACTTAGATCTATGGATGAGAAACAGAACATTTACCCCAAGATTTCCCCCCTGCAGTATTAATGGACAGAGGCAGCTCCGAAATCCTTTATGTCATGCATGGGTCCCTTCAAATGATTGAGGGTTTAATCCCAGTTATTCTCATTCGTCCACATGATAGGTAGGACAAATCTATATCCAAATGGGACAGGTTATTGCAAGCAGAAAAAGGGAAATCAGTTAGGCTAAAATGGCCCACTACTTACCTATGAACCTATGAAATGCATCTAAGCTATGTAGAGATTAGAAAGGTCAGCAAACCCACCTATCACAGACAAAGTCAGAAAACACTCGTCTCCTTTCCTGAACATTGGTTGAAAAGTATAAAACACTAACAGACAAAATCATAGACAAAACCAGCATAGACTCATCCCCAGTAAGTGACAATGGTGCTGCTACATTTACCAAAGCATATAAATTATTTCTGCCTGAATTAATTCAATAACTACCCAACTCAAAGTAATACCCAGTCATATCCTTCTGAAACAACCTCATCCAAGGAATATTTCTTACCAGAATACAGCCCCACATTCTAGTTTAAAGAGATACCCAAAGAACTGAAATGTCAGCCATCCAAGCTTGACTCCAAATCTGGTGCAAAATGCAATACCTTACAACTGGCATTTTTAAATAAGGCATTTGTATATACCTCAAAATCTCTCTCCCATAATTACAGCCTTTCACTTACAACAGCCATAGTTCACACAGCTTTCAAACATTCAATAATTACCCCTTTTCATAAACTTCCACACAACAAAAGAATGAAAGCTTTATAGGCCAATG